>NC_135225.1:18124198-18159198 GCF_052324685.1 Brachyhypopomus gauderio
TTTATTGCAGCAAGAACCTTCCCGCCGTGAGCCCATGGACCCCCCCGTCCTAATTACCCCAGCCTGTGGGGAGGCACACACACTCCAGTCCTGTTAGCACACAGTTCTCCTCACACACTCACCTGACAGTCAAGGTGGTGGGAAACAACTCACCAGAGATGAGGTCCTATAAGACCAACACTCACCTCTCACCCCCAATCCACCGCAGTGCTTCTACAGACCAGCGCCTTCCAAACACCTGCTGACGCCCACAGAGCTGCACTTCACCCGTACGGCCAGGAGGGGGCGTAGGGGCCGAGTTAGGGCCCAATCCTTGCGGGAACAGGGCACGCAGCTAACATCACCTTCCAGGAAGAGCAGCGTAAACATCCATAGGAGCCCTGCAACAGCTAAAGATGGTACTTCACGTACTCACATGTTCATACAGTGTCAAATACATAATTATAGGAGTGTGAAAAGGGGCACAGATGGTAAACAGCTTATGTCCATGATCATGTCAAAATAGTAACGTGGTGCATGAGTAACGTTTAGAAACTCCTGGAAATATTTTATTTATTCTGCAGGCACTTAGCATGTGGGGATGGAGACTCCACAATACTGGTGAGAGAGAGGAGGGGAGGAGAGAGGAGGAGAGAGGAGGAGAGAGGGGAGGGGAGGAGAGAGGGGAGGAGAGAGGAGGAGAGGAGAGGGAGGGGGAGAGAGGAGAGGAGGAGAGAGGGGAGGGGAGGAGAGAGGGAGGAGAGAGGGAGGAAAGGGGGAGGAGAGAGGGAGGAGAGAGGGAGGAGAGGAGAGGAGAGAGGGGAGGGGAAAGGGGAGAGGAGAGGGAGGGGAGGAGAGGGGGAGGAGAGGGGGAGGAGAGAGGGAGGAGAAGGGGAGGAGAAGCGCCTTGGGGCATGTCATCAGAGCTTCACTCATCCATCAGACTCTTCCCTTCATAGCTCTCCTTTTCTGTTTATTCTTCATCTTCTCTCCATCTTCTCTCCATTTTTCATCTTCCTCCTCAGAGTCCCCACTGCGCTCTCTCTGTTCTTCTCTCATGTGACAGCCATTTCTGGCAATTACGGGGCCACGGGGGTCGCAGGCAGCTCGCTGGGTGGTGTAGGTGTGGGTGTGTGTGTGTGTGTGTGTGTGTGTGTGTGTGTGTGTGTGTGGGTGGGTGGGTGCTTCACTCTCTGTGCAGGCCCAAGAGGCCCACAACACTTTAATTATCATTACTGCAATACAGACTCAACTGTATCTGCCTCTTCTTCTCTCTCTCTCCTTCTCTCTTTCTCTTTCTCTTGCTCTCCCTATCTCTCATCCTTTCCTGCCTCATTCTTATGCTGTCATGATTATGGCACAGTGATTAAAGCCAGATTAAAGTCGGATTAAGTGTTTTCAATGAGAGTATTGGAGCGCTGAAAACACCTCCACCTCCATCCCAGACGCCACCATCTCTGTATCTGTCTCCGTCTCCACAGATGGACTAGTGTCCATCTTGCCAGAGGCTCTTCGGGACGGAGCACAGTGATTGGTCATTGGGACGGAGCACAGTGATTGGTCCTCTGTACACAAGTGGGTTGCCCTTCGCCCCCTGGAGGGTCGGAGGCTCTGCCAGCAGGTGGCAGGTGGCATGGCCTTAGCAACTGCCCCATCGTGCCTAACAACAGGAGAACAGCTGGGCACCTCCCATCCAAAACCATACGAGACACGCCACATCGATCTCGTGTGACAAATAAAACAAACATGGCACCCTAGGCACTCTGTCGCCGGCACCTGTGAGCTCCCTGGACCGAGTTAACAAACTCCCCACCGAGATTCCTTTGTGTTTCGCAGCAGGCCACCGTGGCCACGCAGGCGAGAACACACACGGTAGATAAAGCATACACACACACACACAAACCCTCTGTTTACGCTTTTTGTTCTCAAAAATTATAGTTGCTCTACTAAACCCCAAAGGGCCTGTGACTGCTGCGCAAATAGAGAGAGAGAGAGAGAGGGATGGAGAGAGAGATGGAGGGAGAGATGTAGAGAGAGAGACATAGGGAGAGTGAGAGGCATGGAGAGAGGGAGAGAGGGATAGAGAGAGGAAGAGAGGTATGTAGGGGGAGTGAGGGGGATGGAGAGAGAGATGGAGAGAGGGAGGGAGAGGGATGGAGAGAGAGATGGAGAGAGGGAGGGAGAGGGATGGAGAGAGGGAGATAGAGATGGAAGGTGGCAAATGTAATCGTTCCTAGGAGGCTGATAAATGGCATGTTTGTGAAGAAAGTGAGAGAAAATGAACAGAATCTTTTCTTTCTTAGATCGGATTTATGAGTATTAGGGAGCTTCACCTTCTCTCTCTCTCTCTCTCTCTCTCTCTCTCTTCTTCCCTCACTTCCTGTCTCACCCTTTAATATATATATTTACACAGTATATATTGCTCACTTGTCCTGCACATATCATGTTAATCATAATCTCATCTCCTCTCACTCCAAACGCTCACTCACTCCTACTTTGGAAGGCTGACACACTCACACACACACACACACACACACACACACACACACACACACACACACACCCACACACACACACACACACTCACACACACACACACACACACACACACACACACACACACACACACACCCACACACACACACACACACACACACACACACACACACACACACACTTGATTAAGTGCGTGTGCTGTCACCTTCTTGCGTGTTCGCCTCTGCAGAGCTGTTCCCCTCTCATGCGTCAGGCTGTTGTAAATCTCTTTATTTCCCTGGCTGTCTCAGGCCTCTGGTCTGAATCGGGTGGAGAGACTCTTTAACAGCCTGTTAGTCACGTCTGCATTTCTGCTGCTGTCTGCCTGCGTCTTTGGATATCTTTGGGTATTGTTCTGTCACTCTTAGCGGAGAGATTTTTCATGACTTTCCAAAAAAGGATGGTTTTGTCTGCTGTGACAAATAAGCAAAGCATTACACATTGTGTGTATGTGTGTGTGTGTGTTTATGGTGAATCACAGTCTCCTAAGTGACTGAATCACTTTTGTTTCTCTTAACTGATGTTTGTCCATGAAAGCGACGATGTCCATAAACGTGACATTCGATGTGCCAACAGAAAACGCCATTTGCCATTTGCAGGCGTTTTCAAGCCGGTTGTGTTTATCAGCGGCGTTATGGAACGTGGCGTCGGTTCCTCGCGCTGTCGAGCTGAGTTCTGTTTCTGTCGGTTTGGACTGGATCCTTGTGAACACTTTGACACGAGCCCGTCAACAGTTTCAGGCTCACCGATCACCTAATATAGCATTAGCTGGTACAACTGCGCTACCTGAAAATAATATTAGATTTACTTTTGTAATCTGGTAATAAAATAATACATTGTCGTAATGCAGAGCAATAATGACTGCAGATGATGACAACTGACATTTTGCACATATACTGTTTAGTTTTCTCTTTTTTCTCTCTTTTTCTCTCTCTCTTTTTCTCTCTCTCTCTCTCTCTCTCTCTCTCTCTCTCTCTCTCTCATTCTTTCAGGTAAGTCTTACTGCTTTTAATAAAGTCTCTTGTACCACGTCCAACTTCTTGAATTGTTGAGAATATTGCGGTGGAGACATCAATGGCATAACAAGGATCTGAGTGTGCGCCTATACGAGCTCGAGGACTTTTATCTTGGCGGAGTGTGCAGGGCAATTGCTTTGTTTTTATTCAGCTACGCGTCTTTGAACGTAAAGCGTGAAGCCTCGTCCACGGTCTCTTCCTTTTGACTTCGAGCCTCGTAAGAGCGCATAAGCGCTCACGCCTCTCTACGTCGAGACCTCTTTCAAGTTGCCGCCCTGCTCAGGGTAACACGTGTCAAACGTCCAGGTAGTCAGGAGCCCTCTCGTCAGATTAACTACGTGATCTCTGCCAATCCCTGCACTCGTGTTTAAACAGTTAAGCGGTTTAATCTGTATGGAGGACTTGGCCTGCAGATAAAAATTGAATTTCTCAAAATTACTTGTCCAACCTCCACATCACTGAAAGCAATTTCTCCTGCATTTTGAACAAATACCAAATGTTTGGCATAATCAAGCAACTAATTTTGTACGACTGTCTGCTGTTTCCTACAGCATCATTACTTATTTTTGTCATGTCGATCAAAACACAGTATATTATACTTGTTCTGTTTAATAGTCCTAGTCCTACCCCCAAACATATCAGCATTAGTTCATTACATACGTCATTAAGTGTTGAACCAGATGTCAGAATCTGTAAAGCATTTTATCTCTATTAGACATTTTTGTTCAATTTCCCCAGAACTGGTGATTAAGTGAATCATGATTTCACTGAAGAAGAGGAGTGTGTGAAGATTTAGAATTAACCAATGATTAGCCAGTAGTCTGAAATAGGTCAGAGGTCATCACCACAGAAACCTGTAGAGGCTGGATAAGATATTCCAGAAGATTCTTTCTACACTGCATGAGAAGATGTGTGTTGTGATGTGGATGAGGTCTGGTCTGACAGACAGGAACGTTGGGAGATGTGGTAGACTGATCAATGCAGTAAAGTTTACTGTACACATTGTAAAAGGCATGAATGTGATTCCAGTTTAGTCTCTCACAGATGGTGGTGTGTCACTGTTGAAGTTGACGTGCAGTCTTGTGCGTTTTCAGTCACTGTCCTCAAACACTGAGCCAATCAGAAAATGTTTACAGTGCATTGATACGTGACAACATAAGCGTGCTGATATTCAGTGACACAAGGGCTCGTCATTCTGATGAATGTTTGTTGAAAATAAATACTTTTGGGACACGAGGGGTTTTGAGTAAATGACGGGTTTTTACTGCTAATCCGCTGTGTGGCGCTGTTTGTATGAATTGTTTTGTGTAAATCTTCACGGGGACTATGGAGGTTTTGGGGGCGGAGCTTAAACAGTGCTCCTCCCTTCTCTTCTCTGTTCCTATAGCTTCACGTTCTACGTGAGATTGGTTGGAGATTTGTGAGGTCAGTTTGTGAGTAATGACACAGGGTCTCGATGATAACCTGAGCCGGTCTGGGTCCCCACGGAAACGGCTGGCCTCATTATCATTCCGGGCCGGCACGCTGTCTTTCTGGGACACTGGGATGCAGCGCACAGAGGATTCGTCATGGAAACTCTGTAGCAATGGTCATCATAAATAACAGCCCCACAGTGCAGTGAGGTTCTGAGTGGTGCGGGTGGTGCGGGTGGTGCGGTTGGTGTCAGCTCTGCCAGCTCTCTGGCCCAACATGGTGTCTCTCCCCTGCTGTCTTCGTCATCTCCTCCTCTCGTCTGCTTTGATCATCTGGGCATTGTGCTGTGTGAGTGTGTGTTCTCCACACAACACTGTATCACTACTGCACAACTTATATTGGAGATAGATAGATAGATAGATAGATAGATAGATAGATAGATAGATAGATAGATAGATAGATAGATAGATAGATAGATAGATAGATTATTTTCAGCAGTCTTTATCACTCCCCACATCTGCCTTGTCCTGGGGGGCTAAACTATTCTAGAATGTTTAGAACAATTTTTGTTTATTCTATATTAAACTAAACTATAAATATTTTTGCATTTGATCCTTACTCATCAACTAAGGCCCATCTTTAGAAGACTGCGTTCTTGAACTGGTGCGAAGCTTCACATAGGGGCGGTGAATAAGTCACGCAGTGTCATAAAACTCCAGAGCTTTGGATAATATAAGACAGAGAAGGTGATATATGCAAATTATATGCAAATGACTGTGCTGTCTGTCTGAAGACAGTGGATATACCTCTAACACTGTAAGGAACAGAAATACATATTTTTTAAATAATATATAATGTGATTAACATAATAACAATAATCATCATGAACATTTATATGCTTTTCTAAACATTTTTACAAAGTGCTTTATAAAAAGAACAATACAGGACTGAATGGAGATAATGCTGAAGCTGATGTTCGTGCATCAACACCTCCACCTGTGCTAGGTCTGCCCAGCCTTCACAGAGTTACTACACGATGACCAAGTCCTGCTCTCAACACTCATCATTCAGGCGCTCCTCATGATCAGACCAGGAAGCAGGTCTCTGACGAAGATCTACATGACATGGTACAAAGCAGCTGAGTCCACAGCTGTCAGCAGAGACAGGTGAACACAGTGGTGACTGTGGTTAGTGTGGTGACTAATTAATATGGTGACTGCAGTCTGGCTGTGGTTAGTGTGGTGACTGTGGTTAGTGTGGTGACTAATTAGTGTGGTGACTGCAGTCTGGCTGTGGTTAGTGTGGTGACTGTGGTTAGTGTGGTGACTAATTAATATGGTGACTGCAGTCTGGCTGTGGTTAGTGTGGTGACTGGGGTTAGTGTGGTGACTAGTGTGGTGACTGCAGTCTGGCTGTGGTTAGTGTGGTGACTGTGGTTAGTGGGGTGACTGTAGTTAGGCTGTGTTTAGTGTTGTGGCTGTGGTTAGTGTGGTGACTGTGGTTAGTGTGGTGACTAATTAGTGTGGTGACTGCAGTCTGGCTGTGGTTAGTGGGGTGATTGTGGTTAGTGTGGTGACTAATTAGTGTGGTGACTAGTGTGGTGACTGTGGATAGTGTGGTGACTGCAGTCTGGTTGTGGTTAGTGTGGTGACTGTGGTTAGTGGGGTGGCTGTGGTTAGTGTGGTGACTGTGGTTAGTGGGGTGGCTGTGGTTAGTGTGGTGACTGTGGTTAGTGGGGTGGCTGTGGTCTGGCTGTGGTTAGTGTGGTGACTGTGGTTAGTGGGGTGGCTGTGGTCTGGCTGTGGTTAGTGGGGTGACTGTGGTTAGTGGGGTAACTGTGGTTAGTGTGGTGACTGTGATTAGTGTGGTGACTGTGGTTAGTTTGGTGACTACAGTCTGGCTGCAGTTAGTGTGGTGACTGTGGTTAGTGTGGTGACTGTGGTTAGTGGGGTGGCTGTGGTTAGTGTGGTGACTGTGGTTAGTGGGGTGACTGTGGTTAGTGGGGTGGCTGTGGTTAGTGGGGTGACTGTGGTTAGTGGGGTGGCTGTGGTCTGGCTGTGGTTAGTGTGGAAAGATGTGTGTTCCCCTCAGGGCCCGAAATCCCACTGCAAAGTCATCAAACTAGATGACTTGGAGAACCATGTGCTGGATGATCAGACATATGGGAAGACATTTCAAAGGGTCTCAAGAGAGACATGAGCTGCTAACTCCTGAAACTCCTGTGTGCTTGTTAGCACTGACTTCTCTCGGCATCAGAGCAAAGTGTGACTGAGAAAGGAAAGTGAGAGGGAGAGACTGAAGACTCTTAACATTCTGAATGTGTGAAGTCTCAATGAAGGAGGAGACTTCTAGAGCAAAGAAGCCAAGCTGTGAGTGATAACGTGTAGTCTATGTGTACAGACCCTGTTCTCCTGTTCTTCTCGGCTCTCGTCTGGAGACCTTACCATCATTCCAGCTCAGCAACTGCCTGGAAAGACGTTACCAGTTACGGCACGAATTCCCGATACAGAGGAGAGGAAGGAGCGTGAGGACATGGAGATGCTGTGTAGGAAGGGTGGTGTCGTGCTCCCAGCAGCTCTCTCTCACGCAAAAAACAAACAAGCCGAGAAGAAAGGGAGGATGAGTGGGGCGTACCGACGTTCAGCAGCGATTCCACCGGCTGACAGGAGCACAGCTTCTCGCACAAAGCCCAGGAGCTTTCTTCTGTTTTCTGCTTTTGCTAGAACACGAGAGAAAGGCCACGAAAGTGTGTCAGACCAGGAGAAATATTCTATCGATTGTCTCTGGTGAAGCACCTCCGTCTGTGTGCTCGTGTCCTCTGAGCCCTGGATCAGGACTAAACCAAGAGGACTGAGCTAAATGGCTCAGGGAAGAGTAGCTTATTTACCAAAGAAGAGGAGGAAGAAAAGCAGATTTTAATGGCCATAGATGGCAGGGAGAATTGATCAGTCACTGTTTAGCCCACACATTACTTAAGTAAAAAATCACTACCACCACCACCACCACCACCAATAATAATAATAATAATAATAATAATAATAATAATTACTACAAAAGAAAAAAAAATTACTTTGTTTCTTTCTGATTGTCTTAAAATGGAGAAATCCAAAAACATTTATCATGTGATCAGTAGTGTCTCTAGCGCCCCCTACCTGTTGAAGCCTCTAAGCTCTTTTGGATGTTAGGTCTGCTGGTCTTTGGAGCTTCTTAAATTCTCTCTGATTCCTCCTGCTGCGTTGCTGCCTCTGACGGAACCAATTTTGGGCTGCCCGGCGGTCCTGAAGCGTGAAAGTGGTTTCAGTCCAGGAGTGTGCCTTGGGTGCGTGCATGGGCCTGAAGCCCCCCCCCCCCCCACCCCCCCCCCCCCCCCCCCCCACATCCCCCCAGCCCGGTCTCAGGCTCCAGTAATGACCTCATCTCAGCTCTCGGCACTCTGCTCTTAACCTAATTGATTCCTGAAAAAAATTCTGGCCCGGTGCAGACCGTCCGGCCCTCGCTGTCCAGGGTGGCTTCCAGGGCCTCTGAGTCACTCTGGATTTTCGGAGTCTCATAATCCCTGTGTTGAGTGATGTGAGTGACAGCTAGAGTCATCCAGTTCACTGCCCAGTTGACACCTGGGAAAATTCTCCTACCACACGTCACAGGGAGCTTCTCTTGGAATGGACGGCTGCCTGTGCACCAAACCAGCCATTTGAGACACCTCCATCAGCCTCTAAACACCGCTCTCTCACCGCAACCCCTGCTCAGGCGCTCCATGGTAATTTACCACACACCACGAAGTCTGTAGGTGACACTTCCACATGTAAGAGTCATTATTAGAACTGCATTTGATACAGTTTCTGGTGAAAACCAGGTATTAGTGGATAAAAACAGACCCTCACCATGTACCCCAGTCTGGGGACATTATAAGCGCATGTAGTGCTAAACTAGCCTACAATTAGGTGGCCTTCCAGGATGTGATTATTCAAGGTAACAGAACATATTATTATAGCCAACATATTCAGCAGTTGACTGAACACTAATCAGGGTAAAGAATCATAATTAAACACTTTTTTATATCTCTCAATCATAAATGGATGCTGTTGAGGTCTGAAAAGTAAAAAAAAAAAGTCTGTCAGGGGACACAACAGTCTTATCAAAGTACTCTTGTGCAGAGATATCTTTAGCAAAGTCTGAAGAACTTATCGTGACTAATCATATTGCTGGACCAAACATATTCAGGAAACGATGAAAATACATACTGTCTAAATAAAACTGAATTGAATAAAATTACAAAAACAAGTCACATACACTGGTAATCAAACGCATCACTGGGAACACTGGGAGTCAAACACATCACTGGGAACACTGGTAATCAAACACATCACTTGTGGACAATCAGCAAATGACAGTGACACTGTGGTCTTTACATCAAATCATCGGATAGTGGGATTTACTACGGGAATTAAATGAACATTTTGTCAGCACAACGCTGAGCGAGAAGAAGAAAACCTGCCATTGGTTTCAGAGGCAGGACAGCCAGTCTCAATTGTGTTCTAGTTGCCAAGTACATGATTGGTGTAGAATGTGAATGCTGATATCTGATGACAGTGGAGTGTACAGTGATGAGGACAGTGGCGGGGACAGTGATGGGGACAGTGAGGAGGATAATGATGGGGACAGTGAAGTGTACAGTGGCGGGGACAGTGGTGGGGACAGTGGCGGGGACAGTGAAGTGTACAGTGGTGGGGACAGTGATGGGGGCAGTGAGAAGGATAATGATGGGGACAGTGGTATACCAACATACAGACCACAGCTCAGGGCTCGTTGTGGTTTCCCGTTATGTCCGTTTCATGTCTTTTTCACGTATAGAGGTTTTCTATACTACTCCGCCTGTTTCTCACGCGTGTTCTCTTGCCCATGCGTTGCCGTATGTCTCTCTCTACCCCTTGTGTTGGAGCGCGTCATCTTCTGGGATTGACAACTCCAGCTGCACCGGGTCGGATTCGCTAACGAGGCAAACACCTCGCAGAGGTTCCCACACTGCTGCCCGACTCTGAAGCTCAAGGTTTTTTCAACTGGGGGCGCAGCAGCACAAATGATCAACGGTGCCGGAGAGATCCACGGATCACGTGTCGGAACGTGGGCTCGTTATCTCCCACCAGGACGGCGGCGAGACCCGTTCGAAGATCAGACCCGTTGCCTGATTGTGGAACGTGCCATTACAGAAAGTCCAGGGCACGAGATGTTTCGTAGCGTCATCCATCAACCTGCTGACGCAGTACAATAACATCGATTAGGCCACGTTTACTTGCTCAGATTAATCTGATGTCAATTGCAGCATTTCTTTGTGTATATGTGCATCATTGATCTGCATGCATGATGTGACCCACTTCATTCAAAGCTCCTTCTAGCCAGTACTGCTTGTCTGCTGATACATATCCCATACTGATTTTCCAGGGCGCTGTTGTAGATATTGGAATCATTACAGACTTGTGCGCTCGGATCGACCTGAGCTCCCAGCGCTGAACCCTCGATGTCAGTATAGCGGACAGAAAGGTGCAGTGAAGATCTCTTTCTGGAGCGCGAGCACGTGTGCGTGGCTCTCTGCAGAACGGATGCTGTTGGTCTGGTGCTGCTTTGATGATGCTGTGTCTCCCAGTTTGAAACGTCCAGGAAAACCGTGTGCATGTGTGCGTATATGAGTGTGTATGTGGCTTGTGTGGGTGTGTGCGCGCATGCTTGAGCAAGAAATAATGAGACAGACAGAGATGAGAATGACAGTGAGCAAGAGTTATGAGATGAGATTAGATGAGATGGGATGAGATAAGATGAGATGAGATGCAATTATTGAACATTCGAGGTGGAACGGAGGTGTTGACTCTCCCTGCTGTGTAGATGGCAGTGATAACAGGTTTGACACTGCGTGACTGACCTCTGTGGCAGTCTGTGTGGGCACAGACCTCCTCAGACCTCTCTAGCTAACTATCCAGCTCACTTTTAAAGAGGACTTGTTCTGTTCTGTTACCAAAACCTGCATTGTAATTATGCTACTAAAATAAGTATATTATACAGCTGAGGTGTATATATATATATATATATATATATATATATATATATATATATATATATATATATTTATATAAAGCACACATTTATTCTATACTTCTGTCCAAGACCAAAAGCCACGTATGTATTGGGTTGTAGGCGTATCCCTGAGACACTATCCAACATGGTACAATTCCCGGTATATAGTGCAGTATCAGGTGTTTCAATATCAGCACTATGCATATAATATATAATTCCCCTTAACTAGTTTAAACCAGCCGAGAGCTTCAGTGCTGGTTGCTTCACGCGCTTCAGCCATGTCTCCCGGGAGACCGGGGGTTCGCATGCCACTCCTTCCACAGTTACGCTAATACAGTTCTCTCAGTTGCTGTAGGGCTTGTGGGAAGAGAACCTTGATGCCCCTGACGTGAAACATCCATCAGCTCGTAGGAGCAGGTTGACTTTGAGCATGTCTGGGAGTGTGAGACGCCGTACAGCGCACAAACAAACAAACAACAACAACAAAAAAACAACAACATGCAAACAGCCCAAAAACTTTCTGCAGACAAGAAACGACAATAATCCCAATCTGTAACCTCTTTGTAAGTTCTGGTTTTCCTGCTTTTCTTGGTGTGTATCTGTGGAGCAGGGAATGCAGTAATGTCAGATGCCGGCGATATTGCACCTGATAGTGCCGTGACGTTTCCTCTCGTGGGATTGGTGCGAGGAATGCACACCGTGAGATGAACGTTAATCCATCAGAGTGACACAAACCTCATCCGAACGCCTGTCACTCAGCACGGCGCTCTTATCTAACTCCACCCAACTGTTGGGTGGAGGGCCATGGACAGAAGTGCATCTCACACCTATCTATTAGGTTCTCACAGCACATGCGATAAGGCCGGGGTATTGTTTGTTTGTTTGTGTTATGTTTGTTAGTTTATTTATTTCAATGTGCACAGAGCATTTTATCCCCGTTCCACATTCTGCTCATTCTGCTGACGTTTGGCAGTGAACTGCAATCTCCATATCTGCTCGGAGCAGTCAAAGAGCCAGACCAGGAAGCGTCTCTGCGTTCAGCTGCCTGTTGGTCCGCTACCGTTTGCACCACTTTCTTATGCTTGGGATGATCCGCATCGCCTGCCTGTCAAGGGGAAACCCAATTTGTTTCTGTGTGCCACATCCCCTAGCAGAGGGGGTAGATGAGAAACAGATGGAGTTTAACACTTTAGAAAAACAAGACTACGCCGAGCACTGCGCAGTCAGTTCGGCCGGTGCGGAACGTCGGTACCGGTGCTATGACTCTGTGCTTCTGCATGCTGGATCTGAAAATGAGACTATGAGGTTAAAGGTCAATGGCCACGGGAAGTGGTTGTGCTACAGCTTTGCTGCGATTCGGCCACACACCACTCTCTAGAGACGCACAAAGATGAGTCATGAGCCAGCCCATGGCCGTTTAGCATTCATCGTCCTGGTAACCAAGGCTGGACCTCATGCTCTGGTATCGGAAATAATTGTAGCAGAAGTCTTTGATGAGGCGAGCTTGTTTGGCAGTGACTAAGAGAAGCAAGATGATGCTGATTTGAAGAGAAGAGCCGTGATCTTTCTCCACTTGCATCAATGTCGGGGTCAGCATCAAGTCAGGATCAAGGTCAGACTCAGGGTCAAGGGTCAGCCTCAGGGTCAAGGGTCAGCCTCAGGTCAGACTTGGGGTCAGGGTTAGACTCGAACTCGGGTTGACTCTGCCTGACCTTTATGCCAGATACTTTTTCACCTCTGTGAAAGATACCCACATATGCTTTAGGGCGTGTCCTCAGTTCATCATTGTGACAGTAAAGCTTGTGTTAGCATTAAGAGAAGCTCTTCTGTGTTTGTGATATCTCCGAAGGTCTGCTCTTAGCATCAGTGACACCACCTTCCCCAGTAATCCTGCTCCATTTCTCCTTTCTCAGCATCAGTGATCAAAAGGGGAGAAAAAAAATGAGTGTCTGTCTCCAATCTTCTTAAGGCTTAGCATCCGACACAACCATCGCCCTCGGCTCGGGTTTGAGAACCAATGCCTTTTTCGAGTCGTTTATCTCTCTGTCCCGGCAAGCTCCGTAAGCCACAAGGAATTCTGTGCATGGAAGTGTTCGGGCCGTGAGTCTCTGCTGTGGGGTGGCACACGGCCTGGTACGCCGATCGCAGTATGACTGCTCATTTCCCTCAACACACGGCCAGATTAAGAAGGCATCGTCCTGCCGTGACACGTGGTCAACATGATTAGCCAATAGACACTGCTGCAGTCATGACTAGTGATCAGGAACCTTGCTATGTAAGTAATGTAAGGGGATGTAAATGCAGTCTTATAATTTGATAGTTTGGTCTACACAATTGGCATGAACTTAATTTGGGGACAATAAGTATTCTGTCTTTGTGTGTGTTGGATTCTAAGAGAGTGAATGTGCACTTTGAAATGAGGGCCCAAAAAATGATAATGCATAAGAGTGAAAGTTTTAGGGCAGCACGGTGGTGTGGTGGCTGCCTCACAACAAGGTGGTCTGGGTTTGATTCTCAGTCCGGGTCGTTCTGTGTGGAGTTTGCATGTTCTCCCTGTGCCTGTGTGGGTTTTCCTACAAAGACACGTGTGTTAGCTTGATCAGTCACTCCAAATTGCCTGTAGGTGTGAGTGTGTGTGTGCATGTGTGTTGGCCATGTGACAGACTGGTGATCTGCCCATGGTGTATCTGCCTTTGGCAGATGATGCTGGGATTGGCTCCAGCCCCCCGTGACCCCGTCTAGCGGGATTAAGTGCTAAAGATAATGGATTGATGAAAGTTTTACCCTGTACAGAGCTGTGAGACAGGACACCTCGGTGTCTTCAGACCAGCAGTGACCATGTCAGCAAAGCTCTTTGGTAACCACTGTGGGTCATTAGTGTGGAACAGCATTCTCTTTGAAAGTTTGTAGGGGACTGTAATGACTCATTCAATGCAGATCAGACTGAGGTAGTACCTTCCCCATCACAAACACAGCACCCTCTGCAGGCCATCTGAAACCTACGGCCATATGGCCCCTAGCGGGTCTTTGATCAGCTCTGAGGGAGTGTGTGCATGTATTAAAGTCTATGACCCTAATTATGTTTTTGATGACTATCAGTAGAAACTGGTAGCATTCAGGGTATTTTAAGTCTACTGATGATGGATTTGGCCTTTTTGCAAAAATGTTCAGATCATAATAGTTTTTTTATATTTTGTGACAATTTTCATGGACTACATGACTGTGGGTCATATCTCAAACCGTACTGTTTTATTTTAGACCAAAGGCATCATTGCTGAGATTCTGTTTGGACAAAAAAACTTGCTGTTCTGTTAGTTGGGGTGTTTCCAAAATCCCAAGCAACCAACCAAGCAAAAATTAAATATCTATATTGGAATCACTAGAATTGTGTTCTACAGGAACCCATATATACTGCATCATTTCATTTCAAGGAGCTGTGCTCCTTTCTGTGTTGCTTTAGTCTCATGTGGGTGTTTGCAGAGACCAGTATGTTCATGTGGGTGTTTGGAGAGACCAGTATGTTCATGTGGGTGTTTGGGGAGACCAGTATGTTCATGTGGGTGTTTGGAGAGACCAGTATGTTTAAGTCATGTAGGTGTTTTGAGAGACCAGTATGTTCATGTGGGTGTTTGGGGAGGTCAGTATGTTCCTCATCCCAACCCCTGGAGCTCAAGTCATGGCATGACTGAAGGTGACACCTGCACTTCACCTTTCTTACAAATTTCTGCGAAAATCTCTCATGATCAAGCTTGACTCTGATTTTTTCAGATGGATGTATGATCCTGTTTAGCGTTGCCGAGCTTATGGAAATGCTGTCTGATTTAATCCTATGAATGTCAGGCATCCCTGAATTACACTTACATTTGCATTTACAGTATTTAACAGATGCAGTTATCTGGGGCGTCTTACAAACGCTTTGTCATCAGGCAGTAAGTGGTTCAGGGCGGAGTTGGATATGCTGAGTTTGTGTTGCGGGATGGGAACATTTCTGTTGGATATGCTGAGCTTGTGTTGCAGGGATGGGAACATTTCTGTTGGATATGCTGAGCTTGTGTTGCAGGGATGGGAACATTTCTGTTGGATATGGCGAGTTTGTGTTGCGGGATGGGAACGTTTCTCTTGGACATGCTGAGTTTGTGTGGAAGGGCTTGAAATGCTTCACTTGTAGTCTGAGCTTGATTTCCCTCCTGGAGTGTCGCTGTTGTAAATAAACACTGCACCTGGAGCAGCTGCGACCCCACACGCTCCCGTTGAGGTTGTTCAAGGTTGAAAAGTGTCCGCCACGCCTGCCGAGTTACGAACATGGCTGGTGAATGGGCAAGTTGTCAGATTTCAGAATTTGCTGTTCAAATGTTTGTGCAAGTCCTGAGTCTCAAGACAGCCAGCGCAGTCACCCGAGTCCCAAGGCTTTCGGAGGACGTGCTTGTCTCAGTGCAGGGCAGACGAAAGTCCCTTGTTTTATGGAAGCGAGGTTAACACTCTTGACAGTCTTTTACAGCATTTTGGGATGCTACCTCCAGTTCATCATCTATAATCTTTCCTAAGTGATAGTGTTTTGTGGTGAAATATCCTGTTTTACTACCAGATGTAGAGCTTTTATGGGGGTTTTATTTTGCTTTTTTCAGTGCTGACTCTGATTTGCTTGCCAGTCACAGCGAGACACCCCATTGGTGCACAGCCCTACACAGCTCCAGTTCAGCTGATTTGAAGCCCATGTGTCTATCCAAGGCTGGAAATATTCTCAGTCCTCTCAGTCTCAGTTCAAAGTTTTGTTTTTTTTTCTTTTTTTCAAGGGAGCAACTCCCCAGTAAATCCCACGTCTTTGATAGATCAGCCATCTGCAGGAAGAAGTCTTGGTGTTCTGGGACTCCATATCCAACTGGAAAATTCACTTTCATGGGTTTAAGTGATTGTTTATTCACATCCTGTTCCTTGTCTAAAATGCTGCATGGTGTTTTGCTTTTTCTTGGTACTGTTTGACGGTGCAAAACTCTCATATGTGTTTCTTTGACATTCTCTTTTATACTATCATGATCTGTAACATTAGGACAGTACAGGGCTGAAATACCAGCCAAGTCAAACACAGAAACCAAACCAGAATAGTGGAATGACTGAAATAACACATCAAAACAAAGACTAATAGAATACAAAACCCCAAACATTAAAGACGGAGAATCAGAACATTGTATTACGGACAATAACCAACAACAAAGACTAGCTAACACAGGTTTGAAATTCACACAAATATCAATGAACTGTGGAACACAGTTAGAGGTGGAGAAGACATGACTAGACAAGGGGCGGAGACAGAACCTAAAAAAAAAAACCACACGGAACACTCGGAGTCTGTCAACACGGGAACCGTGACATCAGAGGAGGAGCGTCATGCTAGCACTCTTAGCTTTGTTGAAGGCTCTGCACCTTGTTGGAGTTCTCAGCCTCACGGAGCAGCCAGATGTGAGGTGCTTCAGATAGACTGAGGTGCTAAAGCAGCAAAGGAAACGGTTTGGTCGGTTGAATCGAGGACATGGGCCTTATGAGCTATTTGTCCTGTACAGCGCACTGTGTTTGTATGTGTTTGTGTTTGTATGGTTTCAATAAGTCTCAGCTCAAACATTTGTTGATTCAATTGATTAGTGATCTGGTTTAGATTTAGTAGTACAGTATTCCATTTCTTGGCTTGTATGTCTGTAATAATTCAGATAATATATAAGGTGAACACTGTCATGAGACAATCTTTATTTAAAAGTATGAGTTAAATGATCAAAGTAGAAAAGCCTCGCTCACATGGACTCCTCTGCTCTTGATAACTCAGGACTTTTAACTTTATTATTTTCACCTGAAGTGTCCTTATTTGAACTTGAGTCTTTTTTGAGCAGTACTGCTCACCTTGAATTATAGCTAGAGGCAGCTAGAGGCAGCTAACTCCCACCCCAGGACAAGTAGTACGGGTTTTGCCCCTGTAGTCACCACAGCAAAGCAGGGTTGGGTGCAGGTGAACGTATTCTTCTTGAGATTAAGCATTTGCTACACCCCCTCTCTCCAACACCACTGACACAGATTTTGACTGTTCCAAACACACGCCAAGCACACACAAAGCACTTGCTAAGCAAATACCAAGCACATGCTAAGCACGTGCCAAGCACATGGCAAGCATGTTACAGAACTCACAGTTTCTGGATCTTGTGCTTATCTACATTTCCTGCCTGGCATTCTGGCGGATGAAAATAGCATGCGACCAGAGCACTGTAGCAATGGGCCCAGAGTCAGACAGGACAATGTACACCTCCAGCCAGGCATTACAGAGCCATCTGCCCGGATCCAAAGCCAGCAGGTAGATCCCTGATGCAGCAGCCAGAGCAGCTAGAGGTAGCCTAGCTCCCCAAAGTCACCAGAGTGGCACACAGGTAAAGGTTTTGGTGAGCACCTTCCACTTCCTGTCTGGGCTGATTGTGTCCCTGTCCCTGTACTGCACTGGAGGAAGATGATGAAGGAAGGGGATTGAGGAAGATCATGTATTACTGCAGGTCTGGTTAGGGTGGGGAAAGATCTCTAGCCTCTGAGGGACTTTGGTTGGAGGCCGATTCATCTTCCTGGTTCCTTCCATCACCCCTCGCTGATTGATGTCCACATGGAGTTGATGTCTTGCTTATCACAAACACCTCTGTCGAACCACTTTGAGGTGTTTCTTTTCATGGCTGTAAAGCAGTTGAGATCTTTCTCTCTTTCTCCCCCAGCTCTATCGCTCTCCTCTCTCTTCCTCACTTCTCTCAAACCTGTTAATTCCCCTGCCTGCTCTGCTCCTCCTTTCTTATCTCTTCCTTGACCTCACCCTCTGTTGAACTCTGGGAGCGTGACCGCACTCACTCAAGTCTGGGTTCTTTCTATTCAGTATTTAGTCTGGTGAGCTGCACTAGTGACTCAGGAGCCAGAAGGGTTGGAGAAGCTTGGAGAAGCACCCAAGCAGGATGAACGTAGAAACTGTGCAAAGCAGTGAAGCACATGCAGACTTCTGTATCTCTGTCACTCCTCTGCTAAGGCGGTGCACTTCAAAGGCAGATTACGAGTCCTTATCTCTATGAAATGTCACTGGGGGACCTTATAGTCAAGTCTCAGAGACAAAAGTCTGGTCTGGCTTTGGAAAGAAAAAAATTCTCAATTCTCTATGCTCTTGAACTCAAGTGGTTCTCATATCAGCAAAATCAAAAATCTGGGCTGGATTTCAATCACAACCCTACAAGGGTAAATCATTCATTTCTAATGGAACTGTGAAAACGGTCATGAATATTTAAAGAAGGGGGCATGAATCAAATCTCTTTAGCACTAGACTCCAACGTTGGTGCGTTTTCAATCACAGGAGTCTTTAGCAACACAGAGGGATGTGGTCTATGAGATGCAGGATTCAGTGTCGCTGCATATCAAACAGCGTTTGGACTGCCTCTTCGCCTGGACACAGTCCTGTGGAGGGACACAGTCCTGTGGAGGGACACACCTCACTCAGCACAGCTCCTGCTCCAGAACGTCCACAGACCTTTGAGCAGGATCAGCCTGCTGATGAAACATTATGCAAGAGAGACATCCGACCAATGGATGAATAGAACAACAGGGTGGTGTAGAGCGGCTTTATGGCGCTGTGTAGAGCGACTTTATGGCACGGTCTAGAGCGGCTTTTAAAGTTTGTGGGTGTGGATGTGTTATGTGATTTTTGTATGTTTATGTTAGTGTTGAGGGGGTGTGTTATGTGATGATTTTATTGCTTGTGTGTGTGTATATTATTTGACAATTGAAGTGTGTGTGTGTGTGTGTGTGTGTATGTGCTTTGAGCTTACAGCAACTATACTGTGTGCCACCTGCATTGCAGCAGAAGCTAAAATTAGTCCTGTCTGAGAGACGGAGCATAGAGCTGCTGTCCTTCACATCTGCTCTGATAACTCCATCCAGGAGACACTTCCTGATGCAAAACACCAAACAACTGCAGCCACATACATGCTTGCACGTATACACACAGACGCGCAGACATGCAGGCGTGCAGACGCGCAAACATGCAGACGCGCAGACAAGTACACATATAGTCACGTAGACATGTAGACATGCAAACATGCAGACATGTAGACACAGATACGAAGACATGAATACACACTCATGAACATACGTGTATGCACACACACGGATACACACTCCAGTAGACACTGGGACCAGGGAACATCCAACAGAGCTGGAGAAGCTGGGAGAAGAAGAATGCTGGACATGAAAATGACTCAATGCAGAGATACAGATGTAACTGAGGATGGATGAATGGATGGATGGATGGATGGATGGATGGATGGATGGATGGATGGAAGCAGTGCAGGAACAGGTGCAGTGTCTCAGTGTCTCTCTCTCACTCTGTCTCTCCCTGTGATTTCCTGATTAACCCCTAAATAGAGATGGTCGTGTTCTTGCGTGTGTTGAGGAAGCCTGGGGACCTCCTGCATGTGCCTTCAACAGGACGTTGAAGCTACTCCTGTCATTAGCACACGTCCACACAGCCTTGAGAACGCCGTCCTTAACCAAACGCTTTCCTTTCACATCGTCTATTCTGCAGGCTCGGGTGTCCTACGATTTGATTTGTGCTGTAAAATGATAGTGGTTGAATCGATTTATTTATTTAAAATTTTGTTTTATCATGCTTGTTTACAACAGCCTGTTTTCAGGGACCATCACCAAAAGTAATTAGAAATCTCCCACACAAGGAAGTGGCACCTTCATCCCTCTCTTCTCTCTGTCGGGGGGGGGGGGGGGGGGGGATACTTCAATTCTCTCTCCAGTTTCTCTGTAAATTCTCTTTCCAGTTTCTCTGTAAATTCTCTCTCCAGCTGACACTTGTTTTGCCAGATGAACTGTGAAGGAGCTTGTGGAAGTGTGTGTCTTTGGGGAACGCCCATTTCAGCAAGTGGAATTAAAAATAGCACTGAGCATAAAACAGAGCTTTGCAGTATGTCACACAGGCCACCCACCACCAGTCTTCAACCATCTCCCAGCACGATTAATGCAGGACTGTAATCTGTAGCTAAATATATACCAGTGCTGTGCTTGTGTGTGTGTGTGTGTGTGTGTGTGTGTGTGTGTGTGTGTGTGTGTGTGTGTGTGTGTGTGTGTGTGTGTGTGTGTGTGTGTGTGTGTGTGTGTGTGTGTGTTTGTGAGTGTGTGCGCACAGGTCTGTGCATGTATGTGTATGTGTGCGCTACACCATAGAGCTACACCATCATTAAACCCTATAAAATTTAGGCTACTCATCTTGATTTGGTACCCATAAACCAGACCATCAGTTCTGACATTCACGACATATCTTCCCAGGGCTTATCTAGGCCAGGGTGTCTTGGATAACCGTGGCATGCCTGATTTAATCAGACCCAGATTGGAGCTATTCTTCAACTCTTCAGTGCTGTGTATTGTCAGTGCAGCAGAATGTCCTATATCTCACTCCTCATTTTACACTTCCACAGCCAGAGGGAGTGACTCTCACACTTAGGACTTAGTCCTCTCACATGCTGACTTAGTCCACACACACTTAAACTTAGTCATCTCTAACTTAGACTTTGATTTTGGTCTTTAATTATTCCACATAAGCTGCGTACAAGTTCTTATAGTTTTGACTACATGCTAGCCTCACATATAAGCCTCACATACTAGCCTCAGATACTAGCCTCACGTACTAGCCACAGATACTAGCCTCAAATACTAGCCTCACGTACTAGCCACAGATACTAGCCTCAAATACTAGCCTCACGTACTAGCCTCAGATACTAGCCTCACGTACTAGCCTCAGATACTAGCCTCACATACTAGCTTCACGTACTAGCGTCACATACTAGCCTCAGATACTCTGCACATTTTTAGACTTCGAATGTTATTCTACCAGTGGAATACTGAACAGCTAGCATGGCGACTGATTTCACCCCCTGCTGTATATTGAGGTTGGTGATGAGTCCTGCTGGTGTGATGCATCTCTTTTCCTTTCCGCTGTATTCCGAACGTCCCGGACAGTCCCGCACGCAACCGTCTGTCACGGTCCCGCACTCAGCCATCTGGAATGGTCCTGCCACCGAAGCAGACACAGGCTTCCCTGCACTGCACGAGTCCTGGGGCTCCATACATGTCTTCCACCCCGCTGGCCTCGGATGTGGGTATTAATTAAACGTGCTCATTAATTCAGCCCTGGAGGTATTCGTTCAGCATGTGGCATCCCAGACTGGGCTGCGAGACACGTGAGAAGACCTGCATGCTAAACGTGAGAAGATGTGTCCTCAACGTGGCGGTTGTGTCTCTTGGCTTACCGCCAGAACTCACATTTCTGGAAAATCTGTCAGTCAAACCCAAAATTTCTCTGTCCTGGGGGAAAAAACGAGATTATTACAGTACACAGAATAGCTGCTGTATCAACCTCTCTGTACAATTAGCATAATTACTGCACTGGCAACTAACCACTGTGATTATTTTCTTTAAAAAGAATGAATGGGTAATAGTTATGCTAAATGCTAAATTATGGTCAGCAGACAGGCAGTTATGGCTTAACTTAATTTAGTCATTTGGTTCGGCCGTCCAGGAGACCAGGCGTCCTGCAAAGAGTCTGTAATGAGTTCCTTAAAAGGAGAAGTAGGAAAGAGGGATAGAAGGAAGGAGGGAGAGTTGGAAAGAGGGAGAGTAGGAAGGAGGGATAGAAGGAAGGAGGGAGAGTTGGAAGGACGGATTTGAATGGATGGGCAAGACCGGGAGGAGAGTGTGGAAGGAACCTGAGTGTTCCCATGGCAGCAGGAACTTAAGGATAGGTTCAAATTTGGTCTGCCTTTTGAGTTTAAGTCACTTCCAGGTCATAAAAACCATCCCAGGGAAAGTGTTGATCCATCCATATATGAACATGTCTGGATGGGGTAACCTGGACATCTTGGCAGTTGCGAGTTGAGTAATATTGACATATCCTATTTGCCATACGTGATGTTTAGGGTGTGGTTGAGGTTGAGAGTGAGGCTTAGAGTGAGGGTGAGGTTGAGGTTGAGAGTGAGGTTTAGAGTGATGGTGAGGTTGAGGTTTAGAGTGATGGTGAGGTTGAGGTTGAGAGTGATGGTGAGAGTGAGGTTTAGAGTGATGGTGAGGTTGAGGTTGAGAGTGATGGTGAGAGTGAGGTTTAGAGTGATGGTGAGGTTGAGGTTGAGGTTGAGAGTGAGAGTGAGGTTGAGGTTGAGAGTGAAGTTTAGAGTGATGGTGAGGTTGAGAGTGAGGCTTAGAGTGAGGGTGAGGTTGAGGTTGAGAGTGAGGTTTAGAGTGATGGTGAGGTTGAGGTTGAGAGTGAGGTTTAGAGTGATGGTGAGGTTGAGGTTGAGAGTGAGGTTTAGAGTGATGGTGAGAGTGAGGTTTAGAGTGATGGTGAGGTTTAGAGTGAGGGTGAGTGCCACTTACACTTCATCACTGAAACACTGATGAATGGACAGCGTGAGATTAAATAGTGTAGAAGTGATTTTTAGGGTTTTCCATAAGAACCCATTCATTTAGCCCCAAAGTGGCTCAAAATAGTGTAGAAGTGGTTTAATGGATCACCAGCAACAGGCAGACAGGAACTTCTTTCTTTCGAATAATTTGTCCCTGCAACAATGCTGCACTTTCTCTCTCACACACAACAAGGGGAAGTCGACTGTAGTTTGGACACAGAGCTTTTTGAAAATAAACTATTGGTGGGTCCATGTGTCCCAGCAACAAGGAGACCAACATCTCATTTGGGGCTCTAGGCACTCTCTCATCCTTTTGATCTTTCTTCCTGTCAAAGTCCACAAACTGAAAGAGCATGCAGCCGGTAAACGCCATTCCCATGGGTCTGCACTGTCTTCAGGATAGAACCAGAATGGCCACGACAAGACAATACAAAAGCAACTCCAGGAAAAGATTCCAGAGAGGTTTTAAAAACTCAGAAGTGTTTGGTGATAATATGAAGCCTATGGCTTTTACCTAATTGCTAGATCTCACATTTGTAAAAAAAAATAAATAAAAAACAATAATTGTGAGGGGAGCAATCGATGTATCGACCACAAATACCCCCAAAGAATCTGAGTCGTGTCCTCCCCTCCTCCCCTGGGGTTGGGGGGCCTCTGTTTCCCACGCGAGCACCTTTAGGGCTTGGTGATGTAACTGACACAGATGGGGGCGGGGCTTGGCAGCACAAGGGCGGAGCTTGACTGTGAGAGGAGCCAGGCGTCCAGTAAGAGTGACACCGTTGCTCCACCTCTGCTTATTCCTGTACTCCTCACCCTGCCACTGGGTGGATGTAGTGTTCAAATGACCACGCTCTCAACAGGATGGAAGAAAACTCTAATAACTACTTAACCTTTATGTGCTCTTTGATTCTCAGAGGGGTGTAAATGACTCTGTATGAGAGACTGACCTTTGTTTAAAGAAAACTGACCTCTCTCTCACTGTCTCTCACTCACACTTACACTCTCTCTCTCTCTCTCTCTCTCTCTCTCTCCCTCTATCGTTCTTTCTCATATTTTCCTCTTGTTCCTACTCGCTCTCTCACCCTCACCTCTCTCTGTCCCCAACTTTTTCTCTTTCTCTCTCTTGTCCTCTTCCCCTCACTCATTTTCTCAGTTCTCACCCGTCTACATACCTCACACTTTCACCCCCAGCTGTTTCCAGAATCAGTCCCTGTAACGCATGTTTGTTAAATTTACCAGCTGAGCTCGGTAATCTCGAAGGCAGGACGATTGAAGCCCTGTACACAGCAGGATGCTGATTGTGGCCACACCTTCCTGCATTCCTCCTCTGCTATTTAGCCTCCTGTCTCAGTATGGGATGCCTTTGTTACCTGATTTGACCACCTGAACCACAAAACCGCTTTGGGGCGATTTCAGAACCACCAGCGTGTACTACTTGCTTCCTGCTGAATGAAGTCTTTGAGTCTGGTTCCGAGCTGGTGGACCCAGAATGGGTCGGTGAAGGGCGTTTTGCGTGCTGAGCCTCTCGAGCTTGTGGCATGGTAAAGAAATAAATAAACCGATGACTCGTCGGAATGTGGACGTTGACGTCGCCGCTGCTTAGCTGCTCTGCGGTGACACTGCATTTTGGTCCACAGCAGTCGTGTTCACGAAGTGTGACGGTAGGTGAGCTTGTTGGGGAAGTCCTGCGCTTGGTGATACCAGCGCCTCACTCCACGGCCTGTATCAGGCCCGGAGCCTTGTGGGCTCCCTAGGATGCAGGAGGCGTTTCCCAGCGTCTGCTTTAGAGACAACATCCTGTCTCATTGCTGCTTTTGAAAATCGATTGCCATGACATTGTCACACGTCTTCAGAGCCCTCGGGAATGATCCGGATCGATGCCGGCCTGTGTGCTGGCCTTACCGGCAGCCTGCATAAAATGTGCAATTTGCCTCTCTGCCCCAGGGGGCGGGGCTTCTGCTCCATCTAGGGCATCAGTGGAGGAACAGTGAGTCCGACACTCCTCATTGGTCATGTGAGGAACTGCCTCTCTGCACCCAGCCTACGGATCCTGGCTCCTCCCACTGTGGCTCTAGCGCTACAGGAGGGTCCGCAGACCCGTTTACGTCATGTGCTGGCATGAATAAATGAAAGGCATTATGGGAGATCCCTGGTGCTGCGTTATGCACTATAGAGCAGGTGTTTCAGCTGGAATAAGCAGACTTGAACTGCTGGGCCAATTTCTCTAACACATTACCCACTGACTGGCTCCCTTTGGCTGTACACAATATCTCAAATCCAGCAAACAGCCCATACCGAAAACAGATGGACATGCTCACTGGCCCGCACGGACCAGGACTGACTTAGTCGCCGAGGACGCTGATCTAAGGACAGTCCCATCTGCTTGGACAATCAGATCTATCACAGCAGAAAGGACACGATGGATCTGAGATCAGCACATTTGCTCTAAGCGAGCCGACGAACTCTGGAGCCACTGTGCACGGCTGTGTTCTGCCAAACAATTTAAACACGCAATTATCCAGACGCCTTCCATACAGCCGGCTTCATTCAAATTCTGATCGTTTGAGTTCTGAGTTCTAAGTAGTTAATTTGAGTTCTGAATTCTACGCAGTTTATTTCAGTTCTGAGTTCATTTGAGTTCTGATTCTGATTTATGTCGGTTTGTTGGCTGGTGACAGTATGAACAGGTTATTGTAGCTCCAGAGAACTGTGCTTGTTAAATATTTTAAAGACCTTCAATAAAGACTGTATTCCAGATTTATTAACATGGCCAATATACATGACATTTCAATAGATGTTGCAGTAACAAAAATTAATTAATACAGTAAATGCAAACAATCCCTTGGGAGACATTTAACCTTTCTTGCCAGTACATTGTTAACGAGTCTCTTATAACTGAATTTACAGTTCGCTGTTGGAGTCCTTGGCCTGTCTCAAAACAACAACAAAAAACCCAAAACAAAACTTTTCATGAAGGCAGCACAAAGGCATAGCAAACCACAGACCAGACAGGGAGATTGACAGGTTCCTGTAGAGATGGAAAACTGCACCAGCAGGAAAGCCAGTGGGTAAAGGTTTGTCTAGTAATCACCACACGTACTCTGATACTGGCTGGGCGTGTCTCTAGTGCAGTGTCCACACTGGTGGTGTCCACATCTTACCCTGTGGTTGCACCTGTTTTATTACTTATATTTTGACTTTTTTGCTTTTAATGGCAGTGGATAAATATTAGAGAATGCACTAGAGGATAGCAAATATGACTTGGAAGATAGCAAATATTAAACAAACTATAATAAATATGTAACAAACCTTAATAAACATCTAGAATCTGTTTTGACTGGAATTTGGTCTTTCACATCCAGGACTTGGGACCTGGAGCAAAGCACTCCTCCCTCACTACAATGGTCTTGTTTTTTTTTCCAAAAACAGTCAACAGCTTGAAGGGCATTTCTTGTCTGCTATATGTGTGTGTGTGTGTGTGTGTGTGTGTGTGTGTGTGTGTGTGTGTGTGTGTGTGTGTATTTGTGTGCTTCAGAGCATGGCATTTCCTGACCTACATCAGTCACTGCTATAAGAATTCTTTTCCCCTGAAGGATTCGTGTAATCAGATATGTAACAAACATCCACAGACATTATCCACAGCTCAGAACACATAAATGTTTTGCTTTCCAAGACAGAATAGAGTCTTACGTCTATAGGCTATCATGTGACCAAGAACACACCTCAGTCCTGTTCACATATCTGTGTTATAGTCTTATAGTGTCTTTTTGCACTGGTTCATGGAGGGGCAAAAAACATCAGTGCAGATATGTGAGCACGGAGAGCCCTTGGTCTTACAGAGGAACCTCTAATCCCGCCCTAATCCCTGGCCTTAGAGAGGAACCTCTAATCCCGCCCTAATCCCTGCACAACAGGCCAGCGCTGGATCTTCAAGAAATTCTCTGCCTTTTCATTTAATAAGCCATTTTGCAGTTGCCATGGTAAAACAATAATGGTGCTAGTCCACTGGGGCTAAACCGTGCTGGTGGTATTAAAGTAGTAAAAGTGAAGTAGCTGAAATTGTAATTAAAGGGTGAAGTGAGAATTACATTTATTCAATTACAGAGTGCTGTAAGAAATAGGAATCAATGACACATTTCTGGTTATTAGACAAGAAGTACACTTTAACACAATTACACAACTGGATAGTGTTACTCAAACCTATCCACCCATGTCCACACTCAACCCACACCCACACACTCCTACACACACACACACACACACACACACACACACACACACAAACAGGAATGGACAGGAGTGCTGGGAGCAATGAGTGTGTATTTTTGTGTGCGTGTGTGTGTGTGTGTGTGTGTGTGTGTGTGTGTGTGTGTGTGTGTGTAAATTTTGACACAGAATATAACTAGCCTGAAAGGATTACTTGTTTTCAGCCCTTCCTACGCACGCATTACTGCTGGATTTGTAATCCTAAAAATGTAATCAGCTTTACATCACAGAAACCAAGAACAGGCAGGCAAGTCACTGACACTCTCACACACTCAGAATGAGAGATTTAGCATTTCCAGTCCCAAGGCATTTTAATGCTGACAGACACTGTGTTAATGACATATCTGTTTGCCTCACCAGCTGTGGCAATAGCAGCAAAGATCTTAGAAGCTAAAGATAAAAGAAAGTGTTTTACTCTTTCAACACAAAACACGTGTTATATCCATCTTTGTCCTGTTTTACCTATTTTATAGTCCACCCATTTAAGATGTCAGAGGCCCTGTCAGTGCTAGCAGTATCCCAGTCTGTAGAAAGGGTGCGGATTTATTGTCGAGCTGTGTTCGATCAGCTGTGGAATCTCGACACTAACATTAAACATTTAGAGAGGACATCGGAGTATCATTTCCACTGCATCTCTGTTTGAATCTGTGGACTAGTTTACACGGGGAAAGGATTATAACATTAATCTTCATTAATATTTCACAGCTTTTATTGAATGCATATAATAATGTCTTTAACTTCTGTGGCAATCAGTAGCTGAAACTCAACTGCACCCTGGACTTGCTAGTCTGATATTTGATTTTTAGATTAGATGACTTTGTAGACATGTTTAAATGTCATAAATGAAAGAACAATGAAGTACACAGCACAACATGGATTATATATACCTTACATTCCCACACATTCACTCACATTCTCACATCATCTCACATTGTCTCACATTATCTCACATTCACTCACATTGTCTCATCCCCACTCACTCCATGCTATTCTATCTCTTTCCCTTCTGTTCTCTCCATTTTTCTCCTGTTCACTATGATGTCCTTGCTTTAGTCCTGGATTTCCATATTTCTTTCTCTCTGTTGTCATCCACTGTCCATATCCCCACATCTTTGCCCCATTCCAACTTTGTGTTGAGTGTTGTCTTTGGTCCATGGCTCTCAGCCTTGGCTAAAATTCTCGTCTTGCCACCATCCTTGACGGGGTCTTGCTGTCTGTGCCAGTGACTCAGACAGACGGAGGTGGAGAGAGAGAGAGACGTGTCCTCAGGACAGGCACTCTCCTCACAGATGACAGAAACGTTTGGCAGGAAGGCCAACTGAGCTTGGTGAGCTTGGCTCCTATTGCTTCTGGCCTGTGAAAATAATTTTATATTATGCAGTTTATATTGTGAAGTGCAGATCCCTGTAGATCTGCTGATCTCCCTCCTCTCTCTCTCTCTCTCTCTCTCTCTCTCTCTCTCTCTCTCTCCCTCTCTCTCTCTCTCATTCTCTCTCTCATTGTCTCTCTGTCTCTCTATTTCTTTCTGTCTCTCTCTTTCTCTCTGTCTCTCTCTCTGTGTCTCTTTCTTTCTCTCTGTCTTTCTCTTTTCACCCCCTCCCTCTCTTTTCTCTCAGTCTCTCTTTCTGCAAATGTCATTTATAAATGAAATTGAGAGAAGAAGACCAGATTGAGTTGTGCACAATGGGAAGGTTATCAGTGTGGCATTTGTGTTGATTAATGAATAATAAAGCCAATGGGTGAAAAACGCGGCCAATTTGCGCGGCCGTGGGACTGCAGCGCACGTGGCACACGCAGAGGCACACGTGGCACACGCAGAGGCACACGTGGCACACGTAGAGGCACGTGCGTGGCACACGTAGAGGCACACGTGGCACACGCAGAGGCACACGTGGCACACGCAGAGGCACGTGCGTGGCACACGCAGAGGCACATGTGGCACACGCAGAGGCACACGTGGCACACGCAGAGGCACACGTGGCACACGTAGAGGCACGTGCGTGGCTGGAAGTCAGCGTTCTCCCGCCTTCTGCCAGGAGCACAGAGAGTTGATGGCAGGGAAATCTCATCACGGGGCATATTTCTCCACCTGGCCTCCCTCCAAGCCCCCGATTAAGCTGCACTCTCCGCATGTGGGCGGGCTGATAGCTGTGTGGGGCTCTGCTTGGGCGACCATGGCAACACCCTCCGAAATACCCGGGAGCGGTGCCCGCCCGCCCAGTTTACCGCTCATGATGAGCATGCAGATTACAGAACGCTAGTGAGTCAGACGAGTGTGCAGAAAACAGAGCACTAGAGGGTCAGACGAATGTGCAGATTACAGAACACTAGTGAGTCAGACAAGTGTGCAGATTACAGAGAACTAGAGGGTCAAATGGCATGAGGATTATGAAGCACTACAGTGTCAGATGGGAAGGATGTAGATGCCACAATCTACACAATCAACACAAAAAGTGTTGCATTTGTAACCTTTGCCATCAGATTTACTCTCTCAAAAAATGTAATCAAGTATAAGTCATAGTGTTTTAGCAGCATAAAATGCTACATAATAGTCTTGGCTTTAAATATTCAGTGGTGTTTAGCTCGACATGGATGATTTTGCAGGCTTGAGTGGAAATTTGGATAAAGGTCAAAGTCACAGTGTGATTTAGATGCCATTCAAATATTGTCACACGTTCAACCATGCTGCAAAGAAGGAAATATTGTCTGTGAATATCAATTTCACACCAGTATCCTGGTAACAACCATCATCTCCCTGTTTCTATGGTGATGCCTCTGACACATTTGCATGCTGTTAAGACACAGCACACCTAAATGCTTCTACACCTGCCTTTCATACTGACCCCACCCTGTCAGTCACAAGAAACATTTAAATATTCATACAGAGGTGTTCCTGTTAACTTACAGAGGTTTCCCAATTGTTTAAAGTGCTGTTGTTGTGTGTGTGATGTAAAACAAATCTAGATGTAAAACAAATATTTTTAATTGATTTCTCTGATGGGTGATGTTTATAATGCAATCACTGAACTCAAACATGTGAAACTTTCTTCATTTTCTGCAGTGAAGTTTGGGTTCTAGGTTGTGTCTCGTGCGTATTGACAGCCAATAACGTCTGTGCAGGACAGTTAAGTTCAGCTAGTTTTGAAAAACATACTCTTTTTAGGAAAACTGTTTGTGTGTTTCTTCATGATGCGTTCTTACTTTAAAGTCACAGTTTAAGTGTCACGCTGCGGTCCCCGAACCCTTCCTTTGGGGCGTGTGTTAACGTTGTCTGCGTCTATTCGTCTGCGTCAGTGTCTCTCTGTGGGTGTGGGTGCGTCTTGTCATTATCCGTCTCACCTGTGGCTCGTCTCGTCGTCACGTGGGGTTGATGTGGTCTGTCTATTTAATGTGCGTTCGCGCAGTGTCTTGTGCTCGTCGTTGTCTAAAGTCTACACGTTTCAGTGTGAGTGTTCCATGTTTTACGTGCGCTGTATTGCGCAATAGTTGGAGTCAATAAACGTGACGTTTGCTAAAGCAAGGATCTGTGTCTCGTCCTTCGCCTCGCACCCAGCGTCACATTAAGGTGTTAAGAAGGTCTTTCCTGTAGCCACAGAACTGCAAATTAAATTGGTGTCAGGGATCCTCTAACATCGTACGTTTATTCCATGCAGCCTTAAAATGAGAAGATCTCCACAGTGCTGGAAGCTGTTGTCCAGGTCTGTGGGCTTGTTAATAAAGCCGGCGCTCAGACTCCGCCAGTTATTAGAACCTCCGTCTGTACAGGCAACCTCCATCTCCTGAAGGTTGCTGAGGGTCTGCTCTTAGACCGATGATCTACACAGACCACCCCCGGCCTCATTGTCCTCCTCTTTCTGGCTCAAAAGCTCAAAAAACTCCAGAGGCCAGAAGTGGACAGATGACCTGCATCGTTGTTCCATGTCTCATTAGACAGAACTGTGGCTGGACCAAGCAAGCGGCACCATCCAGAACGCCTGGATCCTTCCTGTGTTTAGGCCTGGATCGGGTCAGCAGTGGTCCTGGTGTCGGTGCTGTTCAGGTGGATGTGAGCAGACTCATTCTGCTGGTTCCCCCTGATGTTCTGGGTCTTGTTTGGAGCAGGAGCTCGTTTGGTTTGCAGTAGACTGTCTTGCTACTGGAATTCACTTTGACTCTACTGACCATTGTTAACTACAATTATAGTTTAACTGGGAAAAGGTAAATACTGTGGGTAAATACTGCTTAACATGTAAGGGACATATTGAGAGAGATAGATAGATAGATAGATAGAGATAGAGAGAGAGAGAGAGAGAGAGAGAGAGAGAAATGTGGAATGAGACCAGAGGGAGGGAGGGAGAGAGGGAGAGAGGGAGGGAGGGAGGGAGGGAGGGAGGGAGAGAGGGAGAGAGAGAGAGAGAGAGAGAGAGAGAGAAATGTGGAATGAGATCAGAGGGAGGGAGGGAGAGAGGGAGAGAGGGAGGGAGGGAGGGAGAGAGGGAGAGAGGGAGAGAGAGAGGGAGAGAGGGAGAGCTTGCTCACTGTACTTTTGGCTGAGCAGAATGTGCTAAGCTCTGCTGTGAGATCCACCCTGGTGAGAGGACAGACTGTTGTGGGGCTGCAGACGGGCTGGGAGTCGTACCTAATGGCCTATCACAGCACCTCTCCCACTGTGGCAGCTTATTGATGGACTGCAGTTGCCCTTAAATGGTGACGCCAGCCCTTTCAGTGGGTTCTGCAGGACCGGAGAGAGGACGTAGGAGAGAGGGAGAAGGAGAGATGGAGAAGGAGAGATAGAGAAGGAGAGAGGATGCAGGAGAGATGGAGAAGGAGAGAGGGAGAAGGAGAGAGGATGCAGGAGAGAGACAGAGAGGAAGACGAAGAGAGAGAAATAAAGATGGAGGTGATCTAAGGGTAGGAGACTCAAACTGTTGTGCCTGGACTTGATTTTGCCCATTGCCCTTTCTTTCTTTCTTTCTTTCTTGCTCTTTTTCTCTCTGCTCATGAACAACTCACCCTCACTACACTCTCTCACTCTCCCACAAATGTCAGATAGTTTTATTACATTCGATCTCTCTCTCTCTCTCTCTCTCTCTCTCTCTCTCTCTCTCTCTCTCTCTCTCTCGCTCTCTCTCTTTCAGTTTTCCTTTCTTTCTTGTTTCCACCTAGCTGTCAGTGAGGAGTTGCCAGTTACTGGGGTAGTAAAATTAATTTGGAACCTTCCTTGTGGTTTTCCTGGGGGAATTACTGGTCTGCCTCTAATTAATCCCAAACAATAGCAGCTTAGTGGGGCGTGTGCACGGCCCCCAAAACCTAAACGAGACCAGCAAAGGTTAACGAGCTGATAGCTCATTAACGTCAACCCTCATGTTCACTGCTGGCCAATAACAGGCCACTAATCAGAGAGCTAAACATTTGTCTTGTCATGCGTCACTTCATGCAAAATCCAAAGCATCGTTGAAAAACGCTGACACAAAGACAAAGCTTTAGGCAGATCTAAAAAAAATTTTTTTTCACATCTAATGCTCTGTGCAAAAAATCAATAACTAAAGCAAAACAACGTATATCCAAACTAACACAGCAGCCTGTGAAAATAAGAACTGCTTTGAGAGAAACCAATACTGAGCCTTGAGGCACAGTTATCATTCAATGTTGGAGGGATGAACACAGAGCTGCAGACAGGTGGACGTCTCAGCTCAGGGTGCCGTTCAGGGTGCAGTCTGTCTTGAGCAGGAAGACCACACACTGCTTTTATCTGAGGAGGTGGGGCTCTAGCACACGGTCACTGGACTGAGCTGGGAGGGGCGGGGCCAAGCTGGGGCTCGTGAGGGTGTGTGTCTGGGGTTCTCTCTGGTTTTGTCAGATACGACCAGCAGTTCTGTCCCCATGGCGTCTGTCCCCATGGCGTCTGTCCCCATGGCATTAGCTAGAGGGATGCTGGCTTTGTCCAGAAGGAAGTGGGATGTCTTCGGGCTCTTGGATCCGCCTTGTCGCCGGGCTGCCTCGTTAGCTTGCACCTACCATGGTAACGGATATCCGTTTCTGGGTGACCACCCTGGGTGAATTGTAACTAGGGGAGGGAATGTGGTTTACGTTGGGAGGGAAACTCAACAGTAAAAAAGCCCACAGCACTACGGCACAGAAGTGTGCTGTTGATGCAACTCTGAAAGGTGTTGGTGCAGAAATCGGGAAGAGAATAAGAAATGGCAGAAAAGGAGAAGTGTCTCTTCACAGCTGGAGATGGAGAGAGCGAGGGATAGCATAGAGAGAGATGGAGAGATGAGAGAGATGGAGAGATGAGAGAGAGATGGAGAAAGAGGGAGGGAGAGGGATGTAAACAGATGAAAGGCTCCTGAGATGCAGGGTCCAGGCTGGCCGGGGACAGGGACGACCCCCATGGGGCCCTCAGGACGCTGGAGTGCTGAGGGGTGATTAGTCCTCCAGAGGGAAGGACTCTAGCGGCTGGCTGTCTCCACACTCGTCCCCTCCTGTGAGGGACGGATCAGAGTGGCTGTGCCTGCACATGTTCCCTGCACTGGATCGCAGCATCTGTCTAACCTCATTTGGTTTGAGGTGGCCCCTCAATCCCTACCTACTCACCCTCGATCCCTACTCACTCACCATCTATCCCTACCCACTCACCCTCGATCCCTTCCTTCTCACCCTCTATCTTTACCTACACAACCTCTATCCCTACCTACTCACCCTCGATCCCTACCTACTCACCCTCGATCCCTAACTACTCACCCTCGATCCCTATCTACTCACCCTCGATCCCTACCTACTCACCCTAGATCCCTACCTACTCACCCTCTGTCCCTACCCACTCACCCTCGATCCCTACCTACTCACCCTAGATCCCTACCTACTCACCCTCTGTTCCTACCCACTCACCCTCTATCCCTACCTACTCACCCTCAATCCCTTCCTTCTCACCCTCGATCCCTACCTACTCACCCTAGATCCCTACCTACTCACCCTCTATCCCTACCCACTCACCCTCGATCCCTACCCACTCACCATCTATCTCTACCTACTCACCCTCGATCCCTATGTATTCACCCTCAATCCCTACCCACTCACCCTCGATCCCTACCCACTCACCCTCGATTTCTACCTACTCATCCTCGATCCTTACCCACTCACCCTCGTTCCCTACCCACTCACCCTCAATCCCTACCCACTCACCCTCAATCCCTACCCACTCACCCTCGATCCCTACCCACTCACCCTCGATCTCTACCTACTCACCCTCGATACCTACCCACTCACCCTTGATCCCTACCAACTCACCCCTGATCCCTACAGACTCACTCTCACTCCCCTCACCTCCCTCACTCCTTCTCCCCTCACCTCCCTCACCCCCTCTCTCCCTCTCTCCCTCTCTCCCCGGTCCATTCCCCCTTGCACCCTTTCTTCTACTTTGTACCCTGCCCCCAGGTCCTTCTCTCCTCCCTGGCACATGCTGCCTTGCTCCTTTCTCCCCCACCCTCACTACCCCTTCGCTCCCTCACTCCCTCCTGCCTCCCCCCTCAGTCTTTGTTCTCTCTGACTCTGTTGCTTGCTTCTCAAACCACAGTGTTGCCTCCTCTCCCCAGTGTGTGTGGTGTTGTCTGAACTTCTCAGGACTGAGCAGACTGATTGCTGTGACGAGCTACTGCTGCTCTCAGTAGGAGATCATTACCGTAGGAGAGAATTGGATTACTTTAATTAAGTAGGGTGCATGAAAGCCAGCTGTTTGTCCGTCTCCCTCAGAAGACAGACAGAATAAAGAGAAATATGTAAATTCGGATGATTCATGCCACCAGCTAAATTTCACAAAACAACAATAGCTGTCGCTATCATGTGACTGGATTTTCTAGAGAACATTTGTATTGTCTCTGCTCAGAATGGTTGAGAAGAAGAAAGAAAGAAAGAATTGACAAAAATAATCCCATCTGTCTCCGTGATCTGTAGGGCTAATGGAAACTCTCGTGTACTGATGAGCGCTGAGCAGTAAGTGTTGAACCTTAACAGCATCATGATCACTGCAGCGTTCTTAATCAGACCATCCACTGCAATCAGAATACAAACATCCTCAAACCTCATCTGAACCTCAGTAACCCATAAGAACTGGAGCACAGTGTTGTCTATATAGGTGTGTGTGGGTGTGTGGAGGTAAAGTATGTGTAAAGGTTAGACACGGTGGCCTGTGTGTGTGTGTGTGTGTGTGTGTGTGTGTGTGTGTGTGTGTGTGTGTGTTGGTCATCATCTACGGTGAACACTCCAGTCTCAGTGTCCAGCT
>NC_135225.1:18164198-18204198 GCF_052324685.1 Brachyhypopomus gauderio
TGTGTCTTCTGTGTGATGGGACCCTGAACTGTGGTGTGTCTTCTGTGTGATGGGACCTTGAACTGTGGCGTGTCTTCTGTGTGACGGGACCTTGAACTGTGGCGTGTCACTGTGTCTGTAACTCGGGGCCAAGACTACATGTAACTAATCTAATATGTGTATTCATTTCTGGGGAAATCACCAAACAGACATTTGAACAGCTATTAGTGTCAGTGGTGTCACAATTATTGATAATGATGTATAATGACACAAATACATGATAACACACATGTGCTTGGGTTGATTCTGACCTGTGGGTTAATTATCTCAATCAAAAATATTCTGTCTATGGTCTCAGTGTGCAATTAAGAACTCAGGACTCCTGGACTTTGAATTTCTTAATTAAATAATAGAATAATTAAATTAAAAAGAGCAATTAAACAACATTTTATTGTTCAGGTTGTATAAAAGCTTCTTTTTAAGCAGACCCTTGCAGCATATTGCTAATGAGGGTTTGACACTGACGGTCTGTCTCATCTGTTGAAACTGGTCTTGTTCTGGTCCGTGTCAGGCAGCTTCCACCGTTAGCTTCCCAGTATCCTCTCCTCTGAGCACCAAACAAAACGACCATATCCAATTGCCCAATAAATCTCAGCAAATCCAGGCGTTGTGTTGGGGTGCCATCACGCAACACGTCAGCTGCGTTGGGCAGGAGGAGACACCCGCTGAACCGTTGTCACACGCTCCCTAACGCCGCTGCTCCTGTGATCATTCAGAGCAGATCACCTCCTCTCACGCGCCCCCCTCTCCACAAACGCACCCTGTCTGTTAATCTTTCGCTCGTGCTCAGCCTCTGCTGTTTGTGCATGTGAACACTAACTTGTGGCTGCCGCGCTCGCTGGCTGATGAAGACGAAGAGTGGAGAGGAATCTGATGGTGCCTCCGCGGACGCCAGGGAGTGAGGAAGAGGAGCACCCTAATTCCTCCACGGCCGTGGGCGGATGGCGTTCTCCCTCTCCCTCTCCCTCTCCCTCTCCCTCTCCTGGGCGGAGGGAGCCAGCCAATCCGCTACACCCCCCCCCCCCCCCCCCCCCCTTGTCCCTCGAGGCCCCACCCTTTACACGCAGGCGGATCATTTTAAACCCAAAGGCCCAAGACACCTCTCCTCCCCTCTCACCTCCCCTCTCTCCTCCCCTCTCACCTCCCCTCTCTCTCCCCTCTCCCTCACCTCCCCTCTCTCTCCCCTCTCTCTCCCCTCTCTCTCCCCCTCAACTCTCCCTCACATGCATGCACACACACATACACACACACAAAGACACACACACACACACACACACACTCTCTCGCTCTCTCTCCCATAAATGTTTGTGTGTTGGAGCAATGTCTCAGGAGAGGGTAGATCCCCACTGGGGCTAAATCCACTAATCCAGGACTAAGGATAAACATGCTGTATAAATAAAAGATTTGTTTTCATCAGGAAGCATGAATAATACACTCACACACACTCTGCAGACAACAGTGCAGGCTGTAGCCCCAGGGGGCTTGAGTACTGGGCTCAGTCGGCGCACACGTGTGTGTGTGTGTGTGTGTGTGTGTGTGTGTGTGTGTGTGTGTGTGTGTGTGTGTGTGTGTGTGTGTGTGTGTGTTGGGGGGGTGTGGAGTGAGGGGGTAACTATTGTTCTTGGTAACAAATAATACTGAGCTGGTTGGCAGTGTGTGGGCACTGTAGCCCACAGCCAGACACACCGTTTTAACTGTACACATCATAGCAGTGACATTAAAGCTTAAAGCTGTACACACTCATAGCATGAACTCAAACAAGATTAAATACACGGCCACATCAGCAGTGAAGGCTCACTTCTCCACTGTCCAGTAGAGGTTCGTGCGGTGGCGTGTGTAGGTTTGGGTCCGGGTGCCGTGTGGCTGAAAGCTGCTCTTCTGCCCACGCCGACGAGATAACCGCTCAAACGGGGACACGCGTGTCTCCCTTTCGCTCTGCTCACTTACTGGTGCATCTCACTTAACGATTGAGTGACCACGACGGTAATGCTCAAACTATCCAGGGTAGAAGGGTGGTCCTGTCAGACCTGCCCGTCTGAGCGTGAGTGCTCACTGGCATCTGAATTCATATCCGAGTCATTTTCTATATGCTTGTGGTCAAAGAACGTTGTGGCCCACCATCGTCCTGCCCACACGCGGGTGGCTGAGAGTCATCGCTAGCAGAGTGATGGCTGTAACGTTGACCTCTCTGCTGAAGCTGCTCTCGCTAATGATGCGTCGTCTGTAGTCATTTCAAATAGCCACCGCTTGGAAACAAATTTAGCGGCTAATGCTAATACGTGGAATCATTCCAAACAACTGCTTTCTGTGTAAACAAACCATGTTAACGACGGCCTCGCTGGCCTTTGCCACCCTCACTTAACCTTTAATCGTGCGACTGCCTAACGGGCTAACGGCCAGCCTAACGAGCAACAGCCTAACGGGCTGCCAGGCACCGCCGGAATGATGACAAGCGCAATTGCAATCAATTAAAACGGCGAGATGCTCCCACGCTGCAGCTGGCGCATGATTGGTTGAGCGCGCCCCGCCCATCTCGTCCCCTCCCGGCTGTGAGTGATGGGGGCGATTGCGGAGGCATGAGCGTCGCAGAAGGAGCCGCAGACCAGCGTAGGTTCTGCTTCGTGGTTTAATGGCTCCTGGGCCGCCAGTTGAGGCCGTTCCTTCATGCCAAGGATCTCGCGCTGCACGTTTATATTAGGCCTCGTCTGTATTTCTGCACCTCACACGCAGGTGAACATCTACCCTTCACAGCCCGTTTTTTTAGAACCCGACGTTCCGCACAGGTTCTCGCAGCGGGGCAGCGAAAAAACCAGCTCGCTCCATCTCGAACGGGGCGGTTGTGAAGGTGATTCTCTCCTACAGCTTTGCGATACTGGTAGTAATATATGTCCATGTCCTCTAGGACATAACCTGCTGTAGAAACTCCCCTAATACAAGGTGTGCAGCTCTGAGCCTTGGGGTCAAAGTAAATAAGGTGAGTGGGAGTGAAGGTCTTCTCAGTAGCCTCCAGCGGAAACACCACACTAACATCTCTGCAGACCTGTTGGGCTGGTGCTCGTCCTCCAGACACGGGGACCAGCTGTAAGGAAGTAGTGTTGTAATCAACGCTTAAGTGACTACAACTGCCAGCACTCACGGGGGTGTTTCTTTAATTGGTACAGACGCAGCCTGTACCAAGTTTATATGTTGCAAATGTGTGTCGTACGTTTGGTCCATCCCTATTGGACCAGCTGTGGCCAATCCGGTCACAGCAACCTTTACCAAGCATCACATAATGTCCCTCCATAGGGGATACACTGTGCTTCTGTAGCCACGGCCAAAGCGGGGTGTGCACAATGTGATGTGGATATGCCTGCTCTTTCATACTATTATAAAACACATACCAGAAGTTCATTTTGAGTTCAAGCTCATTAATGAAAGCTCAGGATTATTTTTGATTGGCTATTCCTGTCCAATGAGACGAGAGCCTAGGGAGTGATGCGTGAGCGTGTGAGATCACGCTCTGCCCAGAGGAAACGTTAATGCTGTGGATGGGTTGATTTGATTGGCTCTATTCACTGCTGACTTATTACTGGCTCTATTCAATTTGAGCATCTTTATTCAAAGAGAAATAAATATCCACACAGGGACAACAACAAAAATACAGGCAGTGGAGTAACAGAAAGAGAGAGAGAGAGAGAGAGAGAGAGAAATGAAAAGGGAGTTTTTTATATAAAACCAAGTGGAGGTTCAGGACAAATAGAAGTAAAACCAGAAGTGGAGGAGGCCAGTTGGGAGTGGAACTCTGTGGACTCGGTGGACTCTGTTGTCTCTGTGGACTCTGTTGTATCTGTGGTCTCTGTGGTCTCTGTGGACTCTGGTGTCTCTGTGGACTCTGTGGACTCTGGTGTCTCTGTGGTCTCTGTTGACTCTGTTGACTCAGTTGTCTCTGTGGTTGTGTCCTTCGGTGAAACAGACTCGCCTGAGAAGTGGAAAGTGTGTGAAATCTGACCTCTCCCTAATGTGGGCAATTACCTTTCACCCATGCTAAAGGTTAACTTTACCACACTAATCCACTTTATTACCACAATTATAGCGATGATGAATTGGATGGTAAATGAGGCAGTATCCCCCTCCCTCTGTGTGCCTGACACTCCGTTCTGCATCTCCAGATCTGGGAACAGAAGTGTGATGAGAGTTAACTAGCTCACTGACACACAGGCGTCCATCTGACGTGATGGGTAATGCTAGAAAAAACGTGAACAGACCAGAAACATGCACATACACACACACACACTCACACACACACACACACACACACACACACACACACACACACTCACACAGATGTATACTGTCCGTGTACTAAGTGTGACCTTTAGAATATGCGCAGAGTTGGAGTTATGGACAGTAGTTATTATGTGAAGATTCCTCTCCAGTTTTCATCTAGAGAAAAACAGATATGACCTATTTAGACCTGATTCGACTCAGCTTCACTCCTGGTTTAGATCACACTGGTACAATAACAGCAAATGTGCACATACTGATGACCTGTCTAAATAATAATAAATAAATAAATAAATATATATATATATATATATATAGTAATAATAATATTTAGTATGTATATACACATACTGTATATGGACACCAATGCATACATAAACTACATGAACAGAAAATATCTCCTATGAATTGATTTCAAGTGTTTTATTCAGTACCTTTCTCATAATTGTATAAAATCAAGCACCTAGCTGTGGTTTTCAAACCTTGCCATAGTTTACAAAGTTTGGGTTGTTATGAATTCGTTCATGGAATTTGAGTTTGGTGCTATAATAGGATTCCACCATTGCAACAAGTCAGTTTGTGAAATATCTTCCCTCCACGATCAGCTGTGAGGGGTAGTTATGAAAAGAGTTCAGGAACCACAGCAACTTAGTCACACAGTGTCAGACCACGTAAAGTTCCAGAGTGGAGCCATCGAGGACTGAGGTGAGGTTATAGAGCAGGTCATGGAGGACTGAGAAGAAGTTATAGAGTAGGTCTTTGAGGACTGAGGTGAAGTTATAGAGAAGGTCATCGAGGACTGAGGTGAAGTTATAGAGAAGGTCATCGAGGACTGAGGTGAAGTTATAGAGAAGGTCATCAAGGACTGAGAAGAAGTTATAGAGTAGGTCTTTGAGGACTGAGGTGAAGTTCTACAGCAGGTCATCGAGGACTGAGAAGAAGTTATAGAGTAGGTCTTTGAGGACTGAGGTGAAGTTCTACAGCAGGTCATGGAGGACTGAGGTGTATAGTGTGTAAAGGTTGCTGCAGAGTTCCACACCACCTCTGGCATTAACATCAGCACACAAACTGTGGCAGGAGCTTCATGGCTGGGCATCTGCATGCAAACCTTACATCACCAAGCACAATGCCAAGAACTATGGAGTGGTGTAGAGCACACGGCCGCTGCACTGTGGAGTGGTGGAGACGTGTTCTGTGGAGTAATGACTCACTCTCCACTGTCTGGCAGTCTGATGGATGAGTCGGGTTTGGCGAATGCCAGGAGAACAGTACCTGCCTACCTAGGGACACTCCAAGGGGGTTGATCTTCAGGAGTTGGCAGAAGCCCCTTCGTTCCAGTAAAGGGAAGTTTTAATGCTTCAGCGCACCGACGCGCACGCATGGCCGTGTTTCCAACAGTTTGGGTTAGTGTTGGGGTTAGGGTTAGGGTTGTGTTTGGGGTTGGGGTTAGGGTTAGGGTTGGGATATGAATATCAATATGAGAATCTGGTGGAGTCCATCGCTGAGAGCCTTCAGGGATAAGGACAGAGGACAAGGGCCCATGGGTACCTTGGTCCGTAACAGGCTTAGGGTTAGGGTTGTGTTTGGGGTTGGGGTTAGGGTTAAGACAGTGCAAACAGCAAGGTCCATAAAAGCATGGTTGTGTGAGTTTGGTGTCGATGAACTTGTTTGGCCCACACAGAGCCCTGATCCCAACCCCATAGAACACCTTTGGGATCAAGTAGAGCGGAGGTAGCAGAGGTCATGAGGTCATGGTGATCATGAGGTTGCAGAGGTCATGGGCCAGGCCCTCTCGTCCAACATCAGGGTCTGACTGCACATATGCACATTTGAATGAATGACGCTTTCCAGGAATAATGAAAGTGGTTATTGCTACAACGTGGAGACAATGGTTCAAATGATTAGGAGGGGTTTGTAGACCTGAAAAAACAACATTACATTATGTTTCCCAGGGCAGAACTTGACTGTCTGTGGTTGTCATTGTATTATTCATACTGTGGGAGACCAACTGATCATTTTTTTTGTATGAGATGTTGTAAAAGCTCCCGTATGTGTAAATCATTGGTATCCCAATACTTTTATGCATATAGGGTTTATATCCACACACACACACACACACACACACACACACACACACACACACACACACACACACACACACACACACACACACACACCCTGTCACTGGGAAGGTCCTACTCTTCTCAGGGTTGCCAACTCTCACACATTGATCATGAGACACACGCATTTGACCGTTTTCACACGCTCACACGCCACACATCCGATTTCTCACGCCGAAAAAAATCTAGTTTATTTATCTCTGATCAACATCTATGATTCAATGAGTTACTAGTTTGCCAACCACTGGCAATCGATAAATAATACTTAATTTGTGTCCTTCCTTAAAATACTTAATTTTACACCCCCCCCCCCCCACTAACAATTTACACTGGAACGCCCCCCCCCCTCCAAGATCTAATCTCACTCCAAGTGATCTTCTTGAAAAGTTGACAACCCTGTCTTCTCTCAGCCCTTGTTATTTCTCAAGCTTTTCATGTTCCTTATTCATGATGTCCTCACCTGAGATCTCTGCATCCATCACTACATCCGTCACTACATTTGTCACTATCCATCTATACATCCATCTCTACATCCATCACTACGGCCCTCTTCTGCTGGGTGGTTAATCTTCTGTACTGGGTGGTTAATCATCACCATTTCTCAGTCTGTATCTGGAAGTCCCACAGGATCTTACCCCCCATCATTCTCCTCCATCTTCAGGGGTGTGACCCACTTTGACCTCTATGACCTCTAAACTTCCAGCCCGTTCTCCGTACAGATGTTTCTCTACACTATACCAGCCTCTTCGTTATGGTGTTCCATGTGCACACTGCCTGATAGCACTGCCTGGGTGTCTCAGGGGCATCTGTGCACAGCCTGTATCTGGGGTCCGGCCTGGTGTTGTGGATCAGCTTCTATTGATCTTGTATTCAGGGCTTGTTTCTGAGCTTCCATGATTAGTGCCTCCATGTTGTTTTTCAGTCCAGCCTTTTCCAGCCATCGTTTTGGATGTCTCCATGTCAGCCATTTTCTCAGTTAGCCGGCTGTGCAGGGGTTATCATGCAGGGGTTTGTCCTCCTCACAGCGTGCCAGTCAAACCTTCCCTGAACGATGGTCCATTCCTGCTCCTCCTCATTCCCATCCATCTCAGGATCCTGCTGTCTGAGGTTCACCACTTCATCACGCCATCTTCCTGGTCTACGCCTGAAGGTTCACCGTTTCATTGTGGATAGTAGCTCTGTTTTCTGACTAGTCCATCATCCCACTGAGGTTCATATGTGGTATTGTCTATGCTCTGTACATATACATATACACAAATACTGCTATTCTGCACAGGCCCCTTGGTGAAATCCAAGATGAGTGGCTATGGAAACACAAACACACACACGCACACACACACACACACACACACACACACACACACACACACACACACACACACACACACACACACACACACACACACACACACTTCATCTTCATTTTATCTGGCCCTGCAGTAGCGGGCTCTTTCCTCAGTGGCTGCAGTGAGTGAATGAGAATGAGGCAGAACAGATCACTTCTGGTGAGTCAGAGCCATTGTCCTGCGCTTGGAGGACCGGCCCAATTGCGCCCTATTAACTTAGAAGTGTCTCTCCAGAAGCCATAGAGGCTAAAGCAGCTTCCCCTAACGGCCCTCTACTACTGCACGTCTGAGTTGTGCCACTTATGTGGTGCATTGATGACCAAAGCCAGGTTGACATGGCTAGTTTACCAGATAGCTTTTTTTTATCAGTGTTATTGACCATATGAAACCAGTCTTCAACAAATTCATGTTAATAGATACATTAACAATATTTTAACCATCATGGAGTCAAAGCTCTCTGTGGGATATGAACAGCTGCACTCCAGGGTTAGGAATGGAAAATGTGCTCATTTAGTGCTCATTTAGTGCTCAAGTGTATGTAAGTGTACACGTTCCTGTATGCGTTTTGGAACCCTGGTCAGAGCCACAGGTCAGGTGAAACTTGAGTTTGGAAGTCAATACTGAACTTTATTTCATTGCTTATTCACGATGAGCAACACAGGATGTGACCTCGTTTAGCAATCAGTGTAGCAATTAGCATTAGTGACACTACTGACATCATCTTTATTCCCACAAAACACAAGTTACAAACTTCTGACTTAAGTAGAATTGTGTATAAAAATAATAACATTGAGACTGTCATGTATATCAACAGCTTTCAAACTAGAAAATTAAAAATGACATTTTTTATTTAGACACATTTATGACATAAATAGACATTTTAGATGAACCTCCCCATTGTAGCATACATTTTTTCATGTATCTTAATATATCTGCTTGATTATTGATCTATGTTTGAGGGCATCTTGAGAATCCCCTCTGTAAAGCTTACAGATTATTTTGTGTGATTTATCATCAGCATGTCTTTCTTCCTGCCTTTCTTCTCCACAATAATTGATCCACGTTTTTTTCTCCATGATTATTGACACACTAGTGTTACGAAGGCATGTTAGTGTGGTGAGAACATGTCATGTTTGTAGGAGTGTAACTGAGTGTCATAAAGGAGTGTGTGTGTGTGTGTGTGTGTGTGTGTGTGTGTGTGTGTGTGTGTGTGTGTGTGTGTGCGTGTGTGTGTGTGTTTCAGTGTAAATTGGAAAAAGCAGTTTCCTCTAAAGAGACAAAAACGGTGCATGTCTACTCATGGAAAATGGAGGATGAAGCAGAGTGTGTTTCTTCATTAGCAGAGAGCCTTGAAACAAACAAAACGAATAAAAAAGCTCTTGGCAGCTTGCTTGCATTACCCCTCTCTCTCTCTCTCTGTCTCTCTCTCTCTCTCTCTCTCTCTCTCTCACTCTCTCACTCTGTCTCTTTCCCCTCCCTCCCTCTCTCTCTCAGCCTATCTCTCTCACCCTCCCTTTCTCTCTCTCTCTCTCTATGGCTTTCATTCTCTCTTTCCCCTCTCTCTCTCTCTCTCCCCCATCTCTCCATTTAGGCAACACAGACCCCCCCCCCCCCCCTTGCCTTCTTCTCTATCTAGCATAAAATTGGACATGATGCTCTCACTCTTGGCGATCTGCACAGCTAAATGAAGTGATGGACAGCTATGAGAGACATGCATATGATTGAAAGATGAATGGGTGCCGTCCGTATGGAAGTAGAAACGTGCGTTCGAGCGTCTAACCACACCAATGCCTAAGCAGGTGGAAGAAGGGGTCAGAGTTCACTGTTTGCTCATCCAGAGAAGATGCTTTGAACCATATCGGCAGGAGACAACGCAGTGGCTCTGTCTCCTGTGTGCAGTTGGTCTGTAGCTGCTCAATGCTGCCCCATGCAGGCAGCAGGCTGCAACTACAGTGCTATTATTGACAACCAGGATGCACACACACATACAAAACAGGATTACAGACCGTAGTCACAGAGAGGCCTTATCTCTTCATGTACATCTGAGGGGCTGGTACGTCTGGCATAGAATCCCAGCATGTGGCATATCTGTAGCTGCTGCAGTTGTGTGTGTTGTCAATCATGTGTGTGTGTGTGTGTGTGTGGGTGTATATATCTATGTGCATGTGTGTGTGTGTGTGTGTGTGTGTGTGTGTGTGTGTGTGTGTGTGTGTGTGTGTGTGTGTGCATGTGGGTTTGTGTATCTGTGTGCATGTGTGTGTGTGCATGTGCGTGTGTCTGTGCATGTGTGTGTGTGTGTGTGTGTGTGTGTGTATGTGTTCATGTGGGTGTGTGTATCTGTGTGCATGTGTGTGTTTGTGTGCATGTGAGTGTGTGTAACTGTGTGCTTGTGTGTGTGTGTGCGTGTGTGTGTGTGTGTGCGTGTGTTTGTGTGTGTGTGCATGCAGGAGTGTGTATCTGTGTGCATATGTGTGTGTTGTTATTATGCAGTAATAAGAAGTGTGTATTCTGAAAGGACTCTACCATTTTCATTGTGAATCCACTTAACTGGGCGCAGAAATGGACATGCAGCATCTACTGTGTATAATAGGAGTGTGTTGAGTGAGTGTTGAGTGAGCAGCTCTGTGAACACAGCTGTTTCCTTGGTAATCAGATCTCATGTGAGATCTCTTCTGGTCAGCAGGGACTGCTCTGTGAAACACTGAATGCGTCAGAATGAAGATTTGGTTTGCTAGCCCTGCTTTACATATGCTAGCTCTGCTGTGAGTTAGCTAGAACTGTTGTACGTTAACTAGCCCTGCTGTACGTTTGCTAGCTCCACTGCTAGCCCTGCTGTGAGTTTGCCATACTTTGTAAGGTTGATTAGCCTTGCTTTAAGCCTTACTGTAAGTTTACTAGCCCTAATGTAGGTTTATCCTGTAAGGTTGATTAATCCTGCTATAATCCCTCTTATGAGTTCGCTAGCCCTGCTTTACGTTCAATAGCCTTGCTGTTAGTTCACTAGCCCTGCTTTATGTTCACTAGCCCTGCTTTACGTTCAATAGCCTTGCTGTTAGTTCACTAGCCCTGCTTTACGTTCACTAGCCCTGCTTTACATTCGCTAGCCTTGCTGTTAGTTCACTAGCCCTGCTGTTAATTTGCTAGCCCTGCTGTACATTCACTTGCCTTCAACAGTGATGAGAACCCTGTCAGATACAGATTCAAGAAGCTTTATTGGCATGACTGTATTTTGTTACAATATTGCCAAAGCATTACAATAGATACCATATAAAATAAACAAACTAAGAGCAACAACAATTATGAATCATTTATAATCAATTATGAAACAATGATATCCCTCTCTGACTCTTTATTCCTCTGCTCTCATGAACCCGCTCCAGCTAGCGCCGTAGTTGTCAGAGCACACCGCCACGTCTTGGTTTTCCATTTCAGTCTGTCCTTCAATGTCTCCGCGGGCAGCGATTTGCACAGCATTCCTTGTGTGGAAGTGACAAAGGACAAATCCTGAACCCAGAGACCCAAGAACAGAGCTGAACCCAGGGACCCAGGGACAGAGCTGAACCCAGGGACCCTGGGACAGAGCTGAACCCAGGGACCTGGGGATAGAGCTGAACCCAGAGACCCAAGAACAGAGCTGAACCCAGGGACCCGGGGACAGAGCTGATCTCCCAGCTCCACACAGCTCCACACAGCTCCTCACCACTCCACACAGCTTCTCACAGCTCCACACAGCCCCATACAGCTCCCCACAGCCCCTCACATCTCCACACAGCTCCTCACCACTCCATACAGCTTCTCCCAGCTCCACACAGCCCCATACAGCTCCTCACAGCTCCAACAGTCCCACATGGCTCCTCACAGCTCCACACAGTCCCACATGGTTCCTCACAGCCCCATACAGCTCCTCACAGCTCCACACAGCTCCTCAGAGCGCCATACAGTCCCACATGGCTCCTCACAGCTCCTCACTGCCTCACACAGCTCCTCACAGCTCCTTACAGCTCCACACAGCTCCTCACAACTCCACACAGTCCCACACGGGTCCTCACAGCTCCACACAGTCCCACACGGGTCCTCACAGCTCCACACGGCTCCTCACAGCTCCACACAGTCCCATACGGCTCCTCACAGCTCCTCACAGCCCCACACAGTTTCTCACAACTCCTCACGGCTCCACACGGCTCCTCACAGCTCCACACAGCTCCTCACAGCTCCACACGGCTTCTCACAGCTCCACACAGTCCCACACTGGTCATAATAGCTCCTCACAGCCCCACACAGCTCCATACAGCTCCATACAGCTCCTCACAGCTCCACACGGCTCCTCACAGCTCCACACAGCTCCTCACAGCTCCTCATAGCTCCTCACCGCCCCACACAGCTCCTCACAGCCCCACACAGCTCCTCACAGCCCCACACAGCTCCTCACAGCCCCACACAGCTCCACACAGTCCCACACAGCTCCACACAGCCCCACACAGCTCCACTTGGCTGAGTTTCTCTCATTATTTGCACTCACCGCTTCAGTTTAATTAAATGGAACCGTCAGGTTTTTTGATGTTTTTTAGGCCAAGAGATTCCAGGTAGATGTTTCAAGCAGTGAGAACTTGAACTTGAAAAATGCAGTAATATACAAGTCAATGAAAGTACCCACACAGAGAGTAATACAAGACTGCATGTGCTTGTGCACAGTCTCTGTCTTTTGCCATGGCTTTTGGTCAAATTTGATCAGTGTGGCATTATTAACTGTGTGTGTGAGGGGGCGGGGGGGGGGGAATGGTGTGCATGTGTGTGTGTGTGTGTGTGTGTGTGTGCGCGTGCGTGCGTGTGTGTGTGTGTGTGTGTGTGTGTGTGTGTGTGTGTGTGTGTGTGTGTGTGTGTGTGTGTAAAAGCAGTGCTATAAAAGGACCATGCGCAACAGAGAGGCACATTAACCATCACACACCATTGACAGTGAAATGGAACTGACCAAATGCAAACAGGAAATGCACTTTGGAGAAATGCAATCTGCTCTGAATACATTTGCTCTGTATTTAGCAGTCTGGATGACCGAATGGCTGTGTTCCAGTGGTTATAGTCATGAAGCATAATCAGTGGGAGGTCATGACCCTTGGCACCTCTCAGAGCTTCTTCTGTTCTTCCACAGCCTGCATTAGGCCTGTTTGGGCAGAAGATGAGGATGGTGGCCAGCACGCTGGTCTCTGATTGGCTCCAGCTTCTGGCTGTGGCTAATCTGGGTGGAAGTGCTTCATGCTCAGATCCATCAGTAATTACACCAGCCATCATCTGCACTCAGGGTTTTCTCCTCCTTTCTTCTTTCTTCTTTCTTCTTCAATCCCTCACTCATCCCACTCTCTCTGCCTCCTCTCAAAGCTAGCAGTTCCATTATGGACTGAACTAATCAGAGCCTTTTTGATTCAGTTTCTTTCAGCTGTCCCACAGAAATGTACAGTTTTTGTTCAAATGACCAAAGGCCAAATGACATGGATGACAATTTTTTTTTTTATGAAGAGAAATATTTGTGAACATGGTTACTTCAGTTCTGCATCTGAATTTACAAATATTCCACAACCAAACACAGTTATGGGGCATTTGATAACGTGTGGGATGTATGTTCAGAGTTATGGAGTCTTCACAAGTATTGGGGTGTTAACACTAGCTGGATGTTTGTTATGGGGTGTTTGTCATCAGTATTAGGGGTGTTTGCTAACAGTTGTGGGGCATCTGTTAATAGTTAAGGAGTGTTTATCAGTATTAGGGGTGTTTGTTTACAGTTATGTGGTGTTTGTTAACAGTTATGTGGTGCATTGTGGTGTTTGTTAACTGTTATGTGTTGTTTGTTAACAGTTATGTGGTGCATTGTGGTGTTTGTTAACTGTTATGTGTTGTTTGTTAACAGTTATGTGGTGCATTGTGGTGTTTGTTAACTGTTATGTGTTGTTTGTTAACAGTTATGTGGTGCATTGTGGTGTTTGTTAACAGTTATGTGGTGGTTGTTAGCCGTTACATGTGGTGTTTGTTAGCAGCTATGTGGTGTCTGTTGTGTGGTGTTTGTTAGCAGCTATGTGGTATTTGTTAGTAGTTATGCAGCATTTGTTAACAGTTGTACAGTGTTTGTTAACAGTTGCAGGACTCTCTAACAGTTATGGGATGGTTGTTAACAGCTATGTCAACTGTGTGTTGATTACCTAAACAGGTACAAAGTGCAGAAAGATCTATGATACCTTGATAGAAAAATACAAACACAAAACTCATAAAAAGTTACTTATGCTAGTTATACAGCTTGTAATTACACAGTAAGAAATAATCTTCATCATTCTTTGATTTCTGCATCATGTGGAGGGTGTGTTTGGAGGTTGGGGGGGAGGCATACATATGCATTTTGCTTGAATCAATGTGTGTGTGTGTGTGTGTGTGTGTGTGTGTGTGTGTGTGTGTGTGTGTGTGTGTGTGTGTGTGTGTGTGTGTAGAGAAGATTTTGACTTAGTGAGAATGAACATGTCTGCAGGACTGTAATTAATTCATCTTTCACTCGCCAGCCAAATCAATCATAGCATTACGACAAGTTTTGCCTCATTAACTGTTATCTGCCTAAAAAAATACTAATTATGTTGAACAGGCTGCACAGATGACATACAACAGAGAGAGCAGATCTTAAACATGCTCGACTACATTCACACCCCCCCCCCCCACCCCCCATGTCAGACATGTGCTGCTTTTCTTAATTCATGGTTTATTTCAGAGCCTGAAAATATTAATGTTACATTTTAACATGCACGGTGACTGTTTTAACACTGGATCTCTCGTGTCCTCTTGTTTGTACTGTCTGTTTTAACACTGGACCTCTCGAGACAAATCGTACTCAGTACAGGTGCTGTGATTCAATCATATTCATACAGGACGACTTCAAATAAAGGTCATGAATCAAATCAAATAACAGGACAGCGCCAGGACTCGCAAACGCATGTCAGGACTCGCAAACGCATGTACAACTGAAGACATGTTTGCATATTTTAAACCATCCTGATGAAGTCCCACATTGCTCAGCAGCAGTGAAGGGAGCTGGTGAACTAGAGGCCGAGGTCCCGGGTTCAACATCCACACTGCACATGACCTCGTTGATGAGGTTATTTCCGAATAATCCAACATGCTAACATATACATGTGTCTATACAGTGGAATGAATAAGTATAAATGCGTTCATCCAACTGATAATATAAAGCAGAAAAAAGTATTGAGTCATTATTGTACACAAGGACATATCTGACGTCTTTTTAAATTTTACCAAATAAAGGCAAAAAAAAAAAACAAAAAAAACAAAAAGGTTCTCTATGATGTCGCTAATGAAGTTCCTTTTTGCCATTGTAAAGCAACAGTATGTTGATAAAAGAAGCTGTTGCTATGAGATGAATCAGAATTCAAGACTGGGACTGTCAGAATGAAACATCTGCTCTTCCTCCTCCTCTTCCTCCCCACTCTCCACTGTGACACCCTGCAGAAACTCCCACGACGTGCATGAATGTTTCATGAATATTTCATAAATATTTCATCGGTGGCTGCGTTTTACATACATGCAGATTAGCCCAATTAAACTGATTTCTGGAGCTACAGTAGGCCTCGTGCTGTAGAGACAGGCCGCCTCTGATACTGTGGCATTGGGGAAGACCCATCTCGGGACGGTAGCGTCTCGGAAGGGTGTGATACGCTGGTGCGACGCACCTCCACGTCCTGGTGGTGTCACGGTGAGCGAGGGAGTGCATGACAATGTTGCAACGTAGAGCATTTAATAAACACACAGACAAATGAAAAATCAAGACAGACAGCACATGACCATACAATCACTGACAACGGAGGTCAAAACACGATGGTTAAAATGTACATACTAACGAGAAGGAAACGAGGCAGGAGACAGGAGACAGGAGACATGAGACAGGAGACATGAGGCAGGAGACATGAGACAGGAGGCAGGAGACATGAGGCAGGAGACAGGAGGCAGTCTAACAAGGAGGGAGTGATGACAACAACAAACACAGGCACACGGCGGACCGTACCAACCGAACCAAGGGTGGGTGGGGGTGACACACCGTTACAGGTGTAGTCCATCGTGTATGCAGTCTTACGGCAACTGGGTTTGATTTTGTGAGCTGTCTGGACTGCATAGTCCAGCTACAGCAGCCTGCGTGACCCACACTGAGCAACACCTTCCTCTAAATCCACAAAAGACTTTATTGAACTAGGAGCCCAAAAACTGATATGACCACGTGCAGGACTTATTTTGTGAAGTCTTCTGGAGGCACACACACACACACACACGGGTCACTGGCTGTCTTGTCCAGTTTTCCTATAGGTCTTGTTCTGAACACACAGCGTAGCAAACGAACCCTAAATGCTCTGGACCCCTACTGTGTACATTATGCTTCATTCATTAAATCAGCTGGTTGGTATTAATGAACATTGTACACCTGCTATAGGTCTTTAACCATCATAGCCTGTGTCTGTAGGCATGTGTGAGCCTTAGCTGAGATCTGTACAAGAAATTCCTGTTTTGGTCTTAAGAATGACAGGAATACACTTTTTCTTTCTTAATGTTTTTTTACATTTATAGCATTTAGCAGATGTTTTCCCCCCAAAGTGATTTATAGCTGTAACCAAGTACAATTTGAGCAATTTAGAGTTAGGGGACTTGATCAAGTGCCCAGCAGTGGCAACCTGACAGTAGTGGATCTGAAGCTGATGACCTTCTGATCTGCCTGCTACTAACAGACTTCTTCTAAAAGCTAACAGCTGGTTGCACATATCGAGTGTTCCTCAGCCTAGAGTAAAGAAGTCACGCAGTGAGGAATCACCACTACCACTGCAGTTTAGCCCAACACTGGGTTTATTGTAACCAGTAATGGATCCCTGAAGACGGTTTAATCCGCTGCCTGTAATGTGTCCCTGAAGACTAGATAAACTTTACAAATGGGTCATCTGCCCTTTTCTGAACAGCAAACACTGCAGGTGTGCTAGTAAAGACTTGCAGGTACGTGCTTCCTGGAATCCATGTGCCTCTGCGAGTTAGCTCAAAGTGCACCTGGACATGTAAATCACATACTCTTCATGAATTATTCACGAGTAATTTATATGCAAAATGGAGAGGCCATGTTATGGCAGTGTTTCTTTTGTTGGGGAAGGCAACTCCCACTCGGTGGGTGAGGAGGGGCAATTTCACATTCACTCCACCATATTGCATAAGAATATCTGTCAAATGCCACGGAGTCACGTAAGTGTGTGTGGGTGTTGGTTAGTAAGTTTCAGGGGCTGGGTTTGGTGTGTGTGTGTGTGTGTGTCTGTGAGTGTGTGTGTGTATTGCTAAGTACAATTCAGTGGCTGGGGTTGGCGTGTGTGGGTGTGTATTAGTTAGTAAGTTCCAGGGGCTGGTGGTTGGTGTGTGTGTATTGGGGTTGGGGTGTGTGTGTGTGTGTGTGTGTGTTACTGGTAGGATGGATTAGTCTTCAGCAGTGCGGTTTAGTAAGATGTGGTTGGGCTCTTTCATGTGTGAGGATGAGATGCACCACCTCCAACAGCCGTCTGCCTCAGGGATGTAAGGACCGTCACACACCACTGTGACACAGCATGCTGGGAAGGAAAGCCAGTAATCCCGCTCGAGTGAACACAGCAAGGCAGTCCACACCGCCATGGCAACAGCGAAGGATAAATCCTGCCCGCAGCTGGAGAAATGAGGTACTAACAGAAATACTGCCCAGTGCGGTGCATTCCTCAAGGGACACAGCTGATTAATTAACGCCAATGGCTTTGTGTTAGAAGTGCAGTGTGACTTAAGAAGCCAGCGAGAAGGGTACACACACATGAAGAAGAGTTTGACTAACAGGACCAAGACCAATCAGATAAATATGAGATGACACTGGATAGTGTTAATTCATTTCCTCTGTAGGGAACCAATGCTTTGAACATCCTCGTGTCCATTTTTTTATTGTTTATTATAATTTGCATTTTTCCAACTATTTCTTAGAATTAAAACTGAAGGTGCCATCTTCACCATCTGTGCACTCTGAAACACTTTAATGTGTTTTTAAATTTTCTCTTCATCTCTTCAACTAGCTTAAAGGAGTCTTGGTCTCTCCTATCCCACCATGGTCTCTGATCTCCACGTTCTTTGTGCTGAACGGCACGTGAGTCGTTCTTTGAAGCTTCATCAGTAGCTTTTGTGAGATCTGCTGGTGGTGGATGAAGTTTCTTAGATTGGATCTGTCTGCAGACTCACACTGGGCTCATCCAGAATCTATCAGAACACAACAGAATGCCCTGCAGACTTCAAAGTAGTAGAGTAGCTAAATACAGCCATTTTCCTCATGAATAAATGCAGTGGAAGTCTGTGGTCCACTGCCTTCACGTCCGGGCTTAAGTCTGCCACTGCGTTTGTGTGTTCGCAGATGAAGGAGGTATTCAGTGAGAGACTGTGGCTCTGTGGATAAGAGATATCAAAGTTAGCTCAGGGGAGACACTACCTGCCTGTGACCCCCTTCCCCATCACCGGTCCGTCCATCTGGGCCTCAGTTCCCACACCACAAGCACCTTGTGTCATAATCAGCAATGTCACCAATGATGGGTGGAGGTCAACCAACGGATTGTGGCATTCCACAGCCAACACTCATCTCAAAGACGTCCCCGTCCTGCATCTTTATGACGTGAGCCAATAGCAACAAGACACGGCAGCCAGAGGGGCGTGGCCAGCTCCACTGGGGTGTGGCCAGCGCCGCATCCTCCTGATGCCCGAAGTGCAGAGGTCTGCAGTAGTCGTGTGGGGTGAGGAGGAGTCGAGGAGATGAGGAGATGAAGAGATAAGGGCCGCACTTAAAGCTGCCAGAACAGCTCCAGACGTCCAAGGCTGCTTCTCCACTGTGGAGAGTGACATTTAATAAATGGCAGTTAGGAATGGTTGCCGTGGTGTCAAAGCAGAGTTTTATTTTGTTTTGGTCTCCTCAAAAGTAAACGTCAATGTACATAGTCATGGTGGCACATGTTCTCCAGGGACACAGGAGACGGTCATGCAGAGTACTAGAGGCCTTCTCCACCCTGAGAGAATGCTGGACACGTTCTCCACCCTGAGAGAATGCTGGAGACGTTCTCCACCCTGAGAAAATGCTGGACACGTTCTCCACCCTGAGAGAGTGCTAGACGTGTTCTCCACCATGAGAGAGTGCTAGATGTGTTCTCCACCCTGAGAGAGTTGCAGGTTCCTGTGCTGATAAGAATGGAGTTGAACACCACATGCTTGAGGGCAATGTCCTCAGTCTCATATCCATCATGTCCTCAATCTCATGTCCATCATGTCCTCAGTCTCATGTCTATCAAGTCCTCAGTCTCATGTCCATCATGTCCTCAATCTCATGTCCATCATGTCATCAGTCTCATGTCTATCAAGTCCTCAGTCTCATGTCCATCATGTCTTCAGTCTCATGTCCTCAGTCTCATGTCCATCATGTCCTCAGTCTCATGTCCATCATGTCCTCAGCCTCATGACCATCAAGTCCTCAGTCTCATGTCCATCATGTCCTCAATCTCATGTCCATCATGTCCTCAGTCTCATGTCCATTACTCACCTGCAAACAACTGAACAGAATCTTTTTTTGGCTATCATGGTAAAGAAATCCATATTTGCAGCCATGCAGACGGGGGCATTGTGAGAGTAGACTGACCTGCTCACGCAAACACGACTCCTTCTCCTGCACTTCAGCTGCTCAACTACTTTCTCTGCAGTGGATCATGACGTCTGTTCTTTCGGACAGAACGAGCCGATGAATCCACACCCACTGTTCAACTGCTACAGGTCCAAATAAATGGCAAATTCTGACACGGGGCCCTCAGTGATTTCTCTCTGAGGAAAAACGTTTGACCCGCTACTGTTCCCGCTGCTCCGTATTTAAATGTGCGTTTCAAAGCTCGGCGCAGAGGGGAGCGACTTTGAGAGGTAATATCCCACCTGTGAACGCGCCTGCCGAGAGGAAGATTAGCACGTGGGGCAGTACGGCATCTCCACCCTGATCTTACCCAGTGGTGGTGGAGGCCGTGTCAGTGTGGGGTTAATGTGGAGCAGATAGACCTGACAGGGAGTAGAACCACCCAGATGACAGAGAGTCAGAGGGCCAAAGAAAAGCTCCACACAGCCAGCTGACAAAGCACATGGAGGCCCCCTGTGGATGTGCGCAAGCTGCGTATGTGTGTGTGTGTGTGTGTGTGTGTGTGTGTGTTTAGACATGTGCAGCACATCTTCTCATTAGGAAGCAGATAAAGTCTGAACCCAGAGGCTGTGACGGTCTGGTACCAGTGTGACTGCCATATTGGGAGCTCCATAGCCCATCAGTGCTGCTTAGTCTGGGCGGCTTCCACACCGCTAAAGCTGATAGTAGAAGTGGTCGCTGTGTTGCTGGTTATTTTAACACACTGAGGGTTTTCTAGATATGGCGATAATCACACCTTGTATCTCACTGCAGTGCCACTGCGCTTGGCACCTTCGTGTCATCGCCATTGTTGTTTCTCAGCTATTGTGACTCATTCCTTCATATGAGGTGCTGCTGTGTTTGTGTTTACATGCAGAGGAGCATAATGACCACGTATGAATGTGAGGAGCGATTGTTTGCAGCCATGTCTCCCCGCCGTCTTTAACCCAACTGACTCTCTGTAAAACTGCTGATTAGAAGATTCCTCCATGTGCTGCAGTGTTGCACATATTCAATCAGTGTGAGCTGAGAAAATGAGAGAGAGGCTACGCCAGAGACCTGGGTTCAGAAGAACAGACACCACTTGACTGAGAAAAGAGTGATAGATCCCAGAGAGAGAGAGAGAGAGAGAGAGAGAGAGAGAGAGAGAGAGAGAGAGGAGATTTAGGAATTTGTCAAAACCAGCGCAGTGGTATGATGGATGTTAATGAATGTGGACAAGGAGCGCTGCTTTGTTAGGGAGCGACATGAGTGTGTGTGCAGGTGTGTATCCATGTGGTTTTCATTTCTTTATATGGTGTGAAATATTATAGCTCAGTAAGTACTAAATGCATGTTTAAGATGCATTTTCATGTTTATGTTGCTGCTGACTGTGTTGGTCTAACTCCTCCCACCACTCTCCTGGACTCTGACTCTGTTGGGTTTAACCCCTCCCACCACTCTCCTGGGCTCTGACTGTGTTAGTCTAACTCCTCCCACCACTCTCCTGGACTCTGACTGTGTTAGTCTAACTCCTCCCACCACTCTCCTGGGCTCTGACTGTGTTAGTGTAACTCCTCCCACCACTCTCCTGGACTCTGACTGTGTTAGTCTAACTCCTCCCACCACTCTCCTGGACTCTGACTGTGTTAGTCTAACTCCTCCCACCACTCTCCTGGAATCTGACTGTGTTAGTCTAACTCCTCCCACCACTCTCCTGGACTCTGACTGTGTTGGTCTAACTCCTCCCACCACTCTCCTGGACTCTGACTGTGTTGGGTCTAACCCCTCCCACCACTCTCCTGAACATTGACTGTGTTGGTCTAACTCCTCCCACCACTCTCCTGGACTCTGACTGTGTTGGTCTAACTCCTCCCACCACTCTCCTGGACTCTGACTGTGTTAGTCTAACTCCTCCCACCACTCTCCTGGACTCTGACTGTGTTAGTCTAACTCCTCCCACCACTCTCCTGGACTCTGACTGTGTTGGTCTAACTCCTCCCACCACTCTCCTGAACATTGACTGTGTTGGGTCTAACCCCTCCCACCACTCTCCTGGACTCTGACTGTGTTGGGTCTAACCCCTCCCACCACTCTCCTGGACTCTGACTGTGTTGGGTCTAACTCCTCCCACCACTCTCCTGGACTCTGACTGTGTTGGGTCTAACCCCTCCCACCACTCTCCTGAACATTGACTGTGTTGGGTCTAACCCCTCCCACCACTCTCCTGAACATTGACTGTGTTGGTCTAACTCCTCCCACCACTCTCCTGGACTCTGACTGTGTTGGTCTAACTCCTCCCACCACTCTCCTGGACTCTGACTGTGTTGGTCTAACTCCTCCCACCACTCTCCTGAACATTGACTGTGTTGGGTCTAACCCCTCCCACCACTCTCCTGGACTCAACTTCCTGTCATCCCTCAGACTCAAATGTGTGTGTGTACGTGTGTGTGTGTGCGTGCGTGTGTGTGTGTGTGTGTGTGTGTGACACTGGAGGGCGTAACCTTGCTCTTTACACTCTGGTCTACGGCTGGCTGCCACCTATGGAGAGATTAATTATATCTCTCAGTGGGGAGATTATTGGCTCTGCTTTCCTGCATTTACGTCAGACACCTGTGTGTGTGCGTGCGTTTGTGTGCATGTGTGTGCGTGTGTATGTGTGTGTGTGTATGTGTGTGTGTGTATCTGTGCATATGTGTGCATGTGTGTGTGTGCGTGTGTGTGTGTCTAAATCTGTGCATATGTGTTCATGTGTGTGTGTGTATTTGTCACAGTGGACACTGTTGTGCGAACTCCTTAAGGCAAACATCCCAGGACAGATGGTCAGTTGTTATTCGGAACTGCAGCTCACAGTTCCACCACCAGTCAAGAGTTCCTGTTGTTGTGGTATTTGATGGTTGTCATATAGTGGGGTGACCCCAGTATGTGGTGGATTTTGATTGGTTAGTTGCAAACTCTGTACTTGGTGAAGACTGAAGGAGGTGTGGATGGTGGATGAAGGGTGGAGGGTGTTGGAGGAGAGTCAGAGTGGAGCTGGACAGAAGTTCAGAGAACATCTCTGGAGTTTGTCTTTCTCTCTGCCCCCCCCCCCCCCTCCACTCTCCCTCTCTTCCACTGTCCATCAAACATTGAGGTAATATTCTGAATGCTGTATTTCAATTATTTATAACATTTGTTTCACCTCATTACAATCCCTTAATTAACCAATTAATAATGTGTAACTAATGAGTTTCTGTTACACTAATTAATCCTGTGTTACCTTAAATTCACGTGAGGCTCTGTTCTGCAGACACACGTATATAATGTAAATGTAAGTACTCCCCAACCACAGTGAACAACCAGCTGCACTTTTATAGATTGCCGACACTAATTTCTTGTATACAATCTGCTCTGCATGGTTACCACGTTAAACCATAAATGGGGCTCAAGGAACACTAACCCAGACTCTGATGGTTTCTGTAGCTTGTCCACTGTCATGGTTGTGCACTGTCTGGTTGGTTTGCCTCTGCGTTATCTGTTTGGATCTGGGGAGCCCACAGTTTAATATCAAATGGTAAAATAGTAAATATAGTAAAATGACACTGTACAGTGCAGTTATACTGGATATGTGTAGTGTAGAGTGATGTAACATAACATGACGCTGTCCAGAAAGGACTACCCAGCATGCTCCACACACACCTGCTGCCAGGAAAGGTGTGTGTAGGGTGTGTGAAGGTGTGTGGAAGATGTGCGGAAGGGCTCAAGCAGGGCGACACTTTCACGTAATTCCCCACACTGACTTTTAATTACTTCATTAACCTTTCCAAAGAAGCAGTGGAATTATTTACACAGAATTTCAGTCTGACTTTGCACATGGAGGGATTATGGGGAGGGGAGCAGGGAAAATAAATAACCCAGTTAGCCATCAAAGTGTGTGTGCATGTGTGTGTGTGTGTCTGTGTGTGTGAATGCATGTGTGTATGCATGTTTGTGTGTGTGTGTGTGTGTGTGTGTGTGTGTGTGTGTGTGTGTGTGTGTGTATTTGTGACTGAGACACTTTTCAGGTCTTTCACATGCATATCAGCACAGATTGAGTGCAGACTCACATGAGGGAGTGGGGTGGAGGTGGTGGAGGTGGTGGAGGTGGAGGTGGTGGTGGTGGTGGAGGTGGTGGAGGTGGTGGAGGTGGAGGTGGTGGAGGTGGTGGTGGTGGTGGAGGTGGTGGAGGTGGAGGTGGTGGAGGTGGTGGAGGTGGAGGTGGAGGTGGTAGAGGTGGTGGAGGTGGTGGAGGTGGAGGTGGTGGAGGTGGTGGAGGTGGAGGTGGAGGTGGTGGAGGTGGTGGAGGTGGTGGAGGTGGTGGAGGTGGAGGTGGTAGAGGTGGTGGAGGTGGTGGAGGTGGAGGTGGTGGAGGTGGTGGTGGTGGAGGTGGTGGAGGTGGTGGTGGTGGTGGAGGTGGAGGTGGTGGAGGTGGAGGTGGTAGAGGTGGTGGAGGTGGTGGAGGTGGAGGTGGTGGAGGTGGTGGTGGAGGTGGAGGTGGTGGAGGTGGAGGTGGTGGAGGTGGTGGTGGAGGTGGAGGTGGTGGAGGTGGTGGAGGTGGAGGTGGTGGAGGTGGTGGTGGAGGTGGAGGTGGTGGAGGTGGAGGTGGTGGAGGTGGTGGAGGTGGAGGTGGTGGAGGTGGAGGTGGTGGTGGAGGTGGAGGTGGTGGAGGTGGAGGTGGTGGAGGTGGTGGTGGAGGTGGAGGTGGTGGAGGTGGTGGAGGTGGTGGAGGTGGTGGAGGTGGAGGAGGGGGGGTGGACGTAGAGCCATGAGTCAGTGTGACAGCACCATTTACACAGACACTCTTCACCATGTTTCTCTCTCTGTATCTCTCTTCCTTCTCTCTTTTGGTCTCTTCTGTTCTCTCTCTCTCCCTCCCTCTCTCCCTTCCTCTCTCTCACTCCCTCTCTCCCTTCCTCTCTCTCTCTCTCTTCTTCCTTCTCTCTCTCTCCCTCCCTCACTCTCTCCCTCTCTCTCCCTCCTTCTCTCTCTCTCCCTCTCACCCTTTCTTCCTCTCTCTCCCTCTCTCCCTCAATTTCTCTCTCTCCTCAGTCACACAGAAAGAGAAAGCGTAGTTTTGGGTGTTCTGAAGACCCCATCATAGAGACGGGGCCACACTGTATAACGATGTTGTGCTTTTCTCGCGGTCTGACCCGTCTTAATGGTGCCTGTCGACAGCTTTGCTCATGCCTCCTGAGCTACACTTGACCTTCACGCATGCGGTCAGCGATGTTCTCAGCGAGGCAGGGCGGTGTTGGACGAGGGGCTCCTCCGCACCTCACCTGCTCTCTCCACTACGGCTGCTGGCACTGACTCAGCCGTCCCACAGCAGAGTGGAAGTGGCACCATTCAGTCCAGACAGGTTTTCTATGGCCCGCTCAGTGTGGGACAGAGAGTGTGTACTTGAGGACAGAGGCTGTGGACCCCTAGAATGGGCTCATAATGGCTATCGACTGCTCGTCTTGATGACAACGCCTGACCAGGAACATTTCAACCAGCTTTGTGGTGTGAAGCGAGGTCCACCTGTGCGCAGGGAGAGGGGGGTGTGTGGGGGTGAGGGGGGGTGAGAGAGGGGGGTGTGTGGGGGTGAGGGGGGTGAGAGAGGGGGGGTGTGTGGGGGGTGAGGGGGGTGAGAGAGAGGGTGTGTGGGGGTGAGGGGGGGGGGTGAGAGGGGGTGTGGAGGAGACAGAGACTGCAAGAGACAGAGAAAAGGGGGAGAAGGAGAAAACAAGTGAAAAAGAGCAGTGCTAACTTGAAACTGTCTAATCAGCAAAGGTCAGAGTGCTGATTACAATAATCGATTGTGACTGTGGGTTTGTTTGTGTGTGTGTGTGTGTGTGTGTGTGTGTGTGTGTGTGTGTGTGTGTCGACAGGTATTAGAGAGAAAAGAGAAAATACTTGTAATCAGATCACAGAGATCTAGCTTGTCGTTTTGTGTCTCTTTAAATCACTTCTGACCACCCGGGAATCCGACTGCCTGGAATTATCCAGGAAATCTAATTATGGAACACCTGATCTCACCACTCTGTTATCAGATATGAACCATCTCAGGTTTGAAATGGCTTAGGAGGAAAGAGATCATTTCTTCATTTCTTCCACATAAAGTCTGTAAAGTCTTTCTCAGCACACAGACCTTTTTTTTTTATTTATCAGACACATATGAATACTTAAATAAATGTAATATAGCTATATGGTTAATGGATAAACACAATACAGCAACCAAAGCCAAGCTAATTTAAAATGAAATCAGTTTACCATCTGCTTTTGATGGAGAACGGGTGGTGTATGAGGACGTCTACGTCATCACAGGCACGGGTGACACTACTGGAGTACATTTAAACATAGTGGAACAGCGCTACTGTGTATTTTATAAATGTCTGTCAGAACTGCTAAGACGTCTCTGTGCACAGAGCAAGAACTTTTCATAACACGCCAAAAACGACTGTAGCAGAAGTTAACACCACTGCAGCGATTGGGTCCCGTGTTCCTCCATGACGAAACCTCCGAAAGAATCTGGTGTCATTAAGAAATCCATTTTTACTTCTCCTTGAAGTACAGTTAGCCGAGGGTGGGAGAAACTCCCTCACACTGATGTCAGGAGTTGAAGATCAGCCCTTTGATCGAAATAAATGTTAGTGAGTCACCTGTTGTCCATCACATTTCCCACGCACGGAAACCTTTGTTAATAATAATAATAATACAGTAATAAGAAGAAATAAAACAGGAAAATGTAATTTTTTTGAGAATGTCATTCAGCCATAAGATGGATCACCACAACCAGAAAATATGCATTTATTCATAAAAAAACTGCTTTGATGAGCCCTTTCATTCATGTGCTGAATCTGAACATGTTTTAGCCACAGTTATCTTACACTGCTTTTTCTGCACCACGCACCACCCTTTCCCAATCTCACGTTTCATGACAATCGCCTGCTATTTGTTCACCATGTTTTGGTTCTCCACACTCTGTAAGCCCACAGGTCCCTGCCTGTCGTCCTGCGACTAAACCCGTCGCAAAATATCTGCCTCTCAAATTCTGCGTAGCGCTGTTACTGCTGCGTAGCGCTGTTACCACCGTGTAGCGCTGTTACTGCCGCGTAGCACTGTTACTGCTGCGTAGCGTTGTTACTGCTGCGTAGCACTGTTACGGTTGTGTAGCGCGGTTACAGGTGTGTAGCGCTGTTACTGCTGTGTAGCGCTATTACCGCTGCATAGCACTGTTACTGCTGCGTAGCGCTGTTACGGTTGTGTAGCGCTGTTACCACCGTGTAGCGCTGTTACTGCTGTGTAGCACTGTTACGGTTGTGTAGCGCTGTTACAGCCGTGTAGCGCTGTTACTGCTGTGTAACGCTATTACCGCTGCATAGCACTGTTACTGCTGCGTAGTGCTGTTACGGTTGTGTAGCGTTGTTACCACCGTGTAGCGCTGTTACTGCTGTGTAGCACTGTTACTGCTGCGTAGTGCTGTTACGGTTGTGTAGCGCTGTTACCGTCGTGTAACGCTGTTACTGCTGCGTAGCGCTGTTACCGCCGTGTAGCGCTGTTACTGCTGCATAGCGCTGTTACGGTTGTGCAGTGCTGGTACCGCTGCGTAGCGCTATTACTGCTGCCTTGTCAGCTTGTTTTGTTTTGAGTTCACTCGAGTAGAGTTGTAACGGAAAATAAAGACTATCTCCACTTCAACTATCACCTCATCACCCTCCTAATAATCTCCAAACTGTGAAGGATGCCTTCATATCGTTTTCTGAGGTTGGAAAAAAACAAACAAACAAGGAAACATAAAATAACACAGCCTATGCAGGAGGTGTCACCTGTGGTTGTTCTATCACATATCACATTGAGCGATGTGGAAGAGTCTCGGAGTTGAACTGAAGACTGTTTATGCTTCTGTTTAGCGTAGTGGTGAGAGTCTGTGAGACACACTAATCCGCATCTCTTCTCACCGTCTCTGTGACTGACGGTCCTCTGGTCGTGGATATGTTTCCATCGCTGCTGTAACCTTTATTAAGCGCAGTGGAAGCGCTTCGCTGCAGAGAAATCTTAGTTCCCCTCGCCTACTTTCTATCAAGGAGGGCCCAGCACCTTTTCTAAAGGACAGAATGTTCCAAAATGAATGAATGTCTCTGTCCTCGCCTGTTTCAGAGTTCTGTTTCCAAGGCCTTCCTCTTGTGGTCTTCCTCTTAGCGCTTTATGTTTGGTGTGCTTCAGTTGCACGTTTAACCCGAGCTTCTGACACAGGTGCCTCCTCAGAATTAAACAGGCAGACCAAAAAGAACCTCCAACAGCAATAATGCGCTCTATTGATCAATATTGACCTCGAAATCATTCTGAAACGCACTCACGCACAGGCCTGTGCAAATGCATTATTGGTTTTCAGAGAAGTGATTTCCTCTGAACCAAACTCATAAGGTGTTTCTCTCTCTTGCTCTCTCGCTCTCTCTCTCTCTCTCTCTCTCTCTCTCTCTCTCTCTCTCTCTCTCTCTGTCTCTCTCTCCGAGGTGTTCTGGCTTGATTTACACATATCCGTAAAGGAGAGGCAAAGGTGTACGTGGATGGTTGTTGATTAGGAAGTAACTCCCCTTTTTCTGTGGCGAGAGTCCGTACGTCGGCGCCCATAACACACTCGCGAGGAGACGACCAGCTGCTCCTCAGTCTCGTCCTGCTCCAGTAATCAGAGTGGCTCCTTCTGATTTACCGTCTGCAGAATAAAAACAAATAGCTTTCCCAGTCCTCATGAAACCTATTTTGAGTAATTCTCTTACCCTTTCCCTTCATTATCTCTCTCTCTGTCCTTCTTTCCTTCTCCCTCCCTCTTTCCCTCTCTCCCTCCCCTCTAATCTCTCCCTCTCAACCCCCAAAACCCCCTCTTTCTCCCTCTCCTCTTTCTCTACATTATCTCATGGACAGCTGAGAGCAGGCTACTGAACCTCTCCCAAAAGTAAGAACATCCTTTTATATTCATTAGGAAGCGCTTCATTTCAACATGTCAGAGCATCATTTAGGAAGCTTAGAGCCCCGCGGGGGAGGAGAAGACCTGTGATGCAATAGGAAAGTGAAACCTTGGTACACACACAACATTTCAGTCTAATTGCATGGTGTGATGTTTGTGTGTGTGTGTGTGTGTGTGTGTGTGTGTGTGTGTGTGCTTAACCTGCTTCTCAAATACAACCCTGATGGTGATGTAGTAATCTTCACGTGCCTCATTCCATTGGGCGTATCTACCGTCACTGTTCACTGTGCACATCAGAATACCAACGAGCCCAGTGACCTTAGGCCAGGAACAGTGCTCGGAAGTCTTTGACACTCTGAGAAGGACTTTTGCACAAGCGTAGCCTCTTCACCCCTCGTTCAGCTCTCTGATCGGGGGATCCGGAGGGCTTTGGATCAGGGCTGCAGTCAGTACTCACGTCCTCCAGACGGGCCATCTGTGTCTGACAGGAGTGCAGGATCACATGAAGGCCAGCGAGCACGTCACCGCGTTCCTCAGCTCACGACTAACGGCAGATTGGCACAACATCTCACCTTTCACCCGGAAGTGTGTCCAGCTAGTACTGAGTACAGCAGGAACCTCCTGGACAAGGGCTGGATACCAATGGCCAAACTCTGGACTGTGAAGCCCTGTTCTCATCTGCTGCTCCTGCTGTGTGGTCTGACACAGACATAACCGTGATTACACTGAACTCTTTGGCTCTGTCCAACCACAAATGGTCAATAGTTATTCAGACTGTAAATCAATGTCCCAACACCAGCTGTGAGATCTGGGTAATACTAGTATGTGGTGACTTTTGATTGGTCAGTGGTGGCAAACTGTTGTCGGTTGAGATTGTGTGAAGGAGGTGTGGATCTGAGGGTGTTTGGATGGAGCTGGATGGAGCTGGAAAACTGATGACTGAGGACTGGAGCTCAGATACATTTGCTCTGTCTCTGTGTGAAGATAATCATCACTAACTGGTTGAAAAGTATCCAATCTGATGTGCAGGTTCACCATCTTCAACTATAAACTAGACGAACTGTAAACCTCTAACAAAGCAGACGGTTTTAGCATTAAAGGAACTTTATAAAGCTGGTTATTCTCATGACTTACGCTGGGCTGGGCTGTTCTTTCTAACACATTTGTAATTATAATTTGGATTCAGACGTATGTATTAGGTTTTACACACCATCAACCTTCACCTGCCCCAGATGCCGTTGTTGGGTGTATCTAAGCGTGGCAGGGGTTTGTAAACATGGTAACAACCCCCGCAGAGTCACAGGGGAGAGTTCACATCTGCTCGTCGGAGGCTGAGACGATCTCCAGGCACTGTGCTTGCACCCCACGGGGGCAAATATGAGGAGCTGAGATCAGACATCTGCACACAGGTCAGACGAAATAGATTAGGCTGTCCAGCTGGAAGATTAACACCCATCGATCTCATGTGCTGGGTTCACCTTCGTGTTACATGACTCTGCAGGCTTGAGATCTCTCCCTCTTTCTCCTTCTCTCTCTCTCTCTCTCTCCTTTGCTGCCTCTCTCTCTCTGGTTTTCTGTTTAAAGGACCTTCATTTACATGACAAAATCATACTGCATTGACGTTAAGCGTTAACACATGAACAGGAGTAACATGTACACACACACACACATGACTTTGGCAGTGAGCCGTATGTGCAGGACACACACTTGTTGTGGTGCTGCTGTTTCTCTGTGCTGGCGTCTGTCCAAGCGCGTCATCCTCCCACAGGCCGCCGTGGTCATCTCATGCTCGGACAGATGAGCGAGTGTTCACTGCCCTCCAGAGCTTGTGTTCCAACTGAATAAAACATCCTTAGGAAGTTTTGCTTCTTTTAAAGTGGATGACATTTATAAGCTCGACATCCATCCGTGGAAATTGATGTTTCAGATAGCGGCATGCACAGTAAAACCTGTTTAATGCTGGTAATGGTGATATTAGCTCATTCTTGTTAAGGGACTCAACGTATTAGAACGTCTGACAATAGAATCGTCAGAATGTGGATTTATGCGAGGACACTGAAGAATAATCAGGACCAGTGTAGACATGGATGGGTGTGTAGGTAGTTATCGTTATATCATTAGATTATCATCGTTCAGCTAATGGGGCATGTAGGGGTACTCCACCATGTATGGGCGTGTGTGTGCACGGGTGTGCAAGCTTGTTTGTGTGAATGCGGGTGTGTGTGTGTGTGTGTGTGTGTGTGTGTGTGTGTGTGTGTGTGTGTGTGTGTGTGTGTGTGTGTGTGTGTGTGTGTGTGTGAGCATGAGTGAGTGTGTGAGCCAGGTGAATAAAACAGAAAAACAATGAGAGAGAGAGTGAGAAAGAGTGAGAGTTCACAAAAGAGAGAACCTCTCTTTTTTCGCCAGCATATAGATGGCTGTATTATAGTCTAGCTTGCTTATTTATCAGCGAGATGGCCTAATGCATTTTGGCTGTGCGGTAGGGGGAGCAGGGAGCCCCCCCCCCTCCACTGCATGCTAATGAAAGAGTCCGCACTGTTAGTGCTGGCCCGGGGCACAGCCCTCCACACACACCCAGCTGGATGGAGAGGGATTGTGGGAGAACACTGCTGGATCACCACCAGCAGAACCACTGGACCATGGAGGTGGAGGTGGGGGTGAGGGTGGAGGTGGGGCACAGGTGCAGGTCCAGGTGCAGGTGGAGGTGGAGGTGAAGCTGGGGGTGATGGTGGAGGTGGAGGTGAAGAGATGCATGCATAGCAACGCAGAGCAGACCTAATACGGCTGGCCGTGGAGACGCCCCTCTCTGTCTCCATGTAATGTGTCTCTTAGACCTGTTGTGTGTTCATGGTTGTCCCATTATGAGAGGCAGATGTGAAGTGTACTGTGTGTGTGTGTGTGTGTGTGTGTGTGTGTGTGTGTGTGTGTGTGTGTGTGTGTGTGTGTGCGTGTGTGCGTGTGCGCGTGTGTGCGTGTGTGTGTGCGTGTATGTGTGCGTGTGTGTGTGTTTGTGTGCGTGTGTGTGTATGTGTGTGCGTGTGTGTGCGTGCGTGTGTGCGTGTGCGTGTGTGTGTGTGTGTGTGTGTGTGTGTGTGTGTGTGTGTGTGTGTGTGTGTGTGCTCTTTGTCACATGCCTCCACTGCTCACATCTGCATTGCAGCAGCTTTACAGTATGCCACTGTAGCCCTCACTGACACACTGCAGCTAGTGTGTGTGTGTGTGTGTGTGTGTGTGTGTGTGTGTGTGTGTGTGTGTGTGTGTGTGTGTGTGCGTTTGTGTATAGCCTGTGTCTTAACACTTTAAACACTTTTAAAGATTGTTAAACACACTCACTCATTCACGGACACACACCCCATTTGAACAGGAGTTCTGTGGGTCTATGGATAACCACAGCATTTCTGGAGGTCAGGAGTACGGACTGTGTGGCTGAGGTCAGAACAAGAGGAGAGCTGTGTCATCACATTACAGTGTGTTACAGCCCAATACAGCATGCTACAGTGTGTTACAGCACAATACTGCACAATACAGCACAATACAGCACGTTACAGTGTGTTACAGCCCAATACAGCACGTTACAGTGTGTTACAGCACAATACTGCACAATACAGCACAATACAGCACGTTACAGTGTGTTACAGCCCAATACAGCACGTTAGAGTGTGTTACAGCACAATACTGCACAATACAGCACAATACAGCACGTTACAGTGTGTTACAGCACAATACAGCGCAATAAAGCATAGCACAGTGTTTTACAGCACAATACAGTGTGTTACAGCACAATACAGCATGTTACAGTGTTTTACAGCCCAATACAGCACGTTACAGTGTGTTACAGCCCAATACAGCACAGTACAGTACAATACAGCACGTTACAGTGTGTTACAGCACAATACAGCACGGTACAGTGTGTTACTGCACAATACAGCACAATACTGCATGGTACAGTGTGTTAATGCACAATACAGCACAATACAGTGTGTTACAGCACAATACAGCCCAATACAGCACGTTACAGTGTGTTACAGCACAATACAGCACGTTACAGTGTGTTACAGCACAATACAGCATGGTACAGTGTGTTAATGGGCAGTCATGGCCTAGTGGTTAGGGAACTGGTCCCTCCGTGACCGGAGGGTCATGGGTTCGATTCCCAGACCTGAGGCCATGACTGAGGTGCCCCTGAGCAAGGCCCTTAACCCTCAATTGCTCACTTGTATAAAATGAGAAAAAAAAATGTAAGTTGCTCTGGATAAGGGCGTCTGCCAAATGCCGTAAATGTTAATGCACAATACAGCACAATACAGTGTGTTACAGCACAATACAGCCAAATACAGCACAATACAACATGTTACAGTGTGTTACACCACAATACAGCCTAATATAGTCTGTTACAGCACGTTACAGTGTGTTACAGCACAATACAGCTCAATACAGTCTGTTACAGCACAAAACAGCACGTTACAGTGTGTTATAGTACAATACAGCATGTTGCAGTGTATTACAGCAAAATACAGCACATTACAGTCTGTTACAGCACTATACAGCACGTTACAGTGTGTTACAGCACTATACAGCACGTTACAGTGTGTTACAGCACAATAGAGCATGTTATGGTGAATTAGGAGGTTACTGCATTTTATGCCAGCACAGCACATCACAGCACAGTATGGCACATTACCACATGTTATGTGGTGTTACGGCGTGTTACTGTCCGTTCCAGTGTGTTATACGTATTATAGCGTGTTACATTACAGGCTGGTTCGGTGCCTTCGCAGAAATCCCACCCTGAGATTTCAGTTCCTGCTAAACACCCTGTGGATTCACACCGATAGCATGACGGTGTTGTGAATTTAACACACACTGGTACCTGCATGCCTTCCATCCCCAGGTCTTATGCTGCTATCCACACACACACACACACACACACACACACACACACACACACACATGGTGACTCTCCTGCAGGCCTATTGGCCCAATATCTGCCGTTACGATTCAGTGGATTTGGATTGTGCAGATATATGAATGCTTGCACAGGCAGGAGGTATGTATGCAGGTGGGGAGTGTGTGTGTGTGTGTGTGTGTGTGTGTGTGTGTGTGTGTGTGTGTGTGTGTGTGTGTGTGTGTGTGTGTGTGCGTGTGTGTGTGTGTGTGTTTGTGAGTGTTTGGCAGTGCTCTGTGGGAAACAGCAGTAGTGACACAGTAGTGACACACATCAGTAGTTCAGAGTGAGTCTGATCACCGGTGCTGGGGCTGTTTCAGAGTGAGTCTGATCACCGGGGCTGGGGCTGTTTCAGAGTGAGTCTGATCACCGGTGCTGGGGCTGTTTCAGAGTGAGTCTGATCACCGGTGCTGGGGCTGTTTCAGAGTGAGTCTTCGGTTTTTGATCCAGTTTTTTTTCTTTTATATTCTGGCTCATCTCAAGATTATTCATGCGCAACCATGACTGGAATCCCCAAACGTCATATCACAACAGTCTATTTGATTTTTAATGGTGTATCATTACAGAGCAAAAAAAGGGATGGGTTGTGAGTCTTGTTGCGATTGGCTGCTAGACTGAACCTCTGGGCCAATCAGCTGACAGAAAAGACAACTGGCAGTAAATTGGCAATGTAACTGGAGGCTGGATGAGTTGTTGCTTTTGAGGCAGGGACCTAAAAGAGACACAAGTTTTTAGAAGCTTTTTTTTTGGAACATTTTGTGAACACAAATGTGAGCATGTTGTTTCAGTATGGATGGATCACCTTAGTGTGGGTTGCATATTCTTCACTAGATGAAAATTTAGTATCTAGTATCTATTACACACTTTCCTTCTCTCTCTCTCTCTCTCTCTCTCTCTCTCTCTGTCACTCTGTCTCACTTTCACACACACACACACACACACACACACACACACACACACACACACACACACACACAGCGTTCACCTACTGATTCATCTGCTGTCCTGAATTTCTGTTCATATTTCGCTGTGTCAGCCATACTGAGCATGTTCAGGTCACCTTGGTGGGACAGTACTGGATCCTGAGCACAGGGTCCAGATCTCCTCCACCTGCCCGGCACAGACAGCAGGAGTACTGCTACACTGATCCCGGGGCGTAGGTCATGACCCGGGCGACCCAATCCCGGGACACACCCGTGCACCTGTGCAGAGGCCGCACGGAGGTGTGGTTGCCATGATGAGATGCTCCTGCAGGTGTGGTTGCCATGCAGACATTCTACCAGAGGTGTAGTTGCTATGCCAACAAGTTGCTAGAGTCGACATGCCGCAGACACGCTGCAGACATGAGACACGCTGCCAGAGGTGTGGTTGCCATGTCGACACACTGCCGGAGGTGTGGTTGCCATGTCGACACACTGCCGGAGGTATGGTTGCCATGTAGACACACCTACAGCGGTCCTGGGCAGACACACACACGAGCACACTCACCCTGTAGGTGTGGTTACTGTGCATAACACATTATTTGTTTACTGTAGCTTTCACAAAGCTGAGCTGGTCCATGTTGGCATTCCAGAGAGGGACAGAGAGACAGAGGGACAAAGAGACAGACAGAGACACAGAGAGACAGAGGGACAGAGAGACAGAGGGACAGAGAGACAGAGAAACAGAGAGACAGAGGGACAGTCTAGGTGTAAATTCAAGCCTGAGGATTGTAGTGGGACAACCTTGTGCAGGGGACAACCTCATGTAAGGGAGAACCTCATGTAGGGGACAACCTCATGTAAGGGAGAACCTTGTGCAGCGGAGAACCTTGTGTATGGGACAACTTCATGTAGGGGAGAACCTCGTATAGGGGAGAACCTCATGTGTGGGACAACCTCGTGTAGGGGAGAACCTCTTGTAGGGGACAACCTCGTATAGGGGACAACCTCATGTAGGGGACAACCTCGTATAGGGGACAACCTCATGTAGGGGACAACCTCATGTAGGGGACAACCTCGTTAAGGGGACAACCTCGTGTAGGGGAGAACCTTGTGTAGGGGAGAACCTTGTGTAGGGGAGAACCTCGTGTAGGGGACAACATCGTGTAGGGGAGAACCACGTATAGGGGACAACCTCATGTAGGGGAGAACCTCGTGTAGGGGACAACATCGTGTAGGGGAGAACCACGTATAGGGAACAACCTCATGTAGGGGACAACCTCATGGCCTGCTGCAGGGATGTGTGTGAGGATCTGCTGTGTGTTAGGAGGAGAATCTCACTGTGCAGGTGTAACATCCCGTCACACTGACAGAACGTCACAATGAGATCGATGGATTACTCTGATTACATTTTGCAACAGCATGATGGCTGTGACAATCTTGATTTTATTTGTATAGCACCTTTCATATGTAAATATGTCTCACAGTGTGCAAACAAAACAAAAATGATAAAGGACTAAAATCAAAAATAGTTTTTAATAAAAGATGGAGGTGAATGGCTGAAGTGTATGGAGGAGCAACACCACGTGAGACCATGTACAACCTTCACAAATAATATAGTCATGTGACCAGCTGAAAAACAGTGTGAGTGGTGGAGGAGAGGAGAGGAGAGGAGGGAGGAGAGGAGAGAGGAGGAGAGGAGAGGAGGTGAGGAGAGGAGAAAGGAGAGGAGAGGTAAAGGGTGCTGAGTAGGAGCGTGTTCACACACACACACACACACACACACACACACACACACACACACACACAGTCTGTAAGCGTGTGCGCACATACACAGGCTGTAAGCTTGTTCACACACACAGGCTGTAAGCGTGTGCTCACACACACAGGCTGTAAGCTTGTTCACACACACAGGCTGTAAGCGTGTGCTCACACACACAGGCTGTAAGCGTGTGCTCACACACACAGGCTGTAGCCGATACACAGCTGTTTTACACACAATTATGCCCATGAGCCTGTAGCTCACCCGCCTCTCTCACTGTGAATACCAGTTCATTCCGTTACTCAGTAATTCAAAGTGATTCAGTAATTTGCAGTGTTTCAGCAACTCTGAATGATTCAGTATCATCCTGTAAAACCTCTATTAATCAAAACATCAATAAAATATCAGGAACTTTTCACGAACTTTTGCAAGATCAGTACTGCGATAATAATTAACAAACAGTGTATGGTGTTGACCTCGTCTGACCTGCAGTCACCTTCCCACAATCACATCCAGGGTCCCTCGGGACGACAGACCAGAGACGGACATGGTGCACTAATCGGATCAGAGCACCGCGCTGATATTGCGCTGGCGTCCCCGAACACCGGTGTCTGACCTATTCATCACAACAGAGTCTTACTAGTGCTGCACACTGCTACCTATATTCATCTCATTAGTCCAGAGAGAGCGATTACCCATCACTACAATCCATCTTCTCCCAGTCATGGATCAGCGGCAAAGTAAACACCCAGTGCATTGTATTAATGTTACACACTGTATTATAGGGCGCCGCTCTGGTGCCTAATGAGAGGCGGAATTCTGAGTGAAGGGTAGAGCTCTGAGTGAAGGGTGGAGCTCTGGGTGAAGGGTGGAGCTCTGAGTGAAGGGTGGAGCTCTGAGTGAAGGGTGGAGCTCTGGGTGAAGGGTGGAGCTCTGGGTGAAGGGTGGAGCTCTGGGTGAAGGGTGGAGCTCTGAGTGAAGGGTGGAGCTTTGAGTGAAGGGTGGAGCTTTGAGTGAAGGGTGGAGCTCTGGGTGAAGGGTGGAGCTCTGAGTGAAGGGTGGAGCTTTGAGTGAAGGGTGGAGCTCTGGGTGAAGGTTGGAGCTCTGAGTGAAGGGTGGAGCTTTGAGTGAAGGGTGGAGCTCTGAGTGAAGGGTGGAGCTCTGAGTGAAGGGTGGAGCTTTGAGTGAAGGGTGGAGCTCTGGGTGAAGGGTGTAGTCGCACAGGCAAACCTGCTGGATCTGCTGGTACCGTTTGGGTCTGAACCTGCTTGGGTAAGGAGATGCTGAGGTATTGATCTGCGCTGAAATGCGCATGATGACAGAAGTGAGTTGGGGCTCCAGCAGGTGTATTTGTTCCACTACTGCTAAAAACCACACACACACACACACACACACACAAACACACACACACAGCGATACTCGTCTGAACTCTTTGACTTTGTTGCGTTCATCACTGAGTTGTTCCCTGTTTTTTGTGTCTTAAGCACCAGGTGACCTTGGTCCTCACTAACCATGTTGTCTTCACTGTTTCTTCACAGCTGCCCCAACTCTCCCGCCGCTGAAGTCGGAGCACTTCAAGCCCTGTCAGGAGAAGGACCTGGCCTACTGCCTGAACGACGGCGAGTGCTTCGTCATCGAGACCCTCAGTGGCCCTCACAAGCACTGCAGGTAGGAGGCACTGCGCTATACAGACGGCCCAGCACACGGCTGACGGAAATCCCACATTCCATTTATCTAGAGTGATGTCAGCCAATTTTACTGTCTGTCTGTCTGTTTGTCTGTCTCTCTCTCTCTCTCTACCTCTCTCTCTTCCTCCCTCTCTCATTATCCCTTCTCCCCCTCTGTCTCTTTCTCCCTCTCCCTTTCCCTCTCTCATTCTCTTTCTCTGTTTCTCTCTTTCGCTCTCCCTCTCTCTCTCCTTGTGTCTGTCTCTTCCCCCCTCTTTCTCTTTTTCTTTCTCTTTAATTAATTGATGATGATTGTTATTTCTTATTATTTTACTACTGTTTTTCATACTTTTCTCACACTGGGACTCTGTTACCGTGACTACTTAGTCCTACTAACGATGACAGTGCTGTCATACCTGACATCCCTCCAAGCTAATTAAAAGTGGCGCTTCACAGAAGTTCATTACAAGCACGTTGCCTTGGTGACTGTTGCCTCCTCCTGTGCCTGGCAACGGGACGCCGAAAGTAGACGTGTTTGGCGAGCCGCCAGCCACACGGGCCGTTCAGAACCTCAAAGCTGCACGTCCCGCGCTAGAAAGGCGAGTCGGTCCTGCCTGAGTGGCCGACACGTTTGTCAATCCCCCGTAGCAAGATGAAGGAGTGATGAGTAATGAGTGGACACCAGAGACGCTCGGAGGAGGACAGGGACTCCTCTGTGCGGGGACCGTGTCTGTAGATCTGCTGGGTGTTCCGGGTTTTTGGCTGGTGGTTGAAGATTGTCTGCCTCTAGAAATGTTTGCTTTGTCTGGCTAATTAAGTCACAATGAACAAACCGCTATGAAGCAGCCGTGTGAGGATCTCCAGTAGTGTGAGGTCTCCGCAGCCAGACATATGGCGTTAGGTGAGGATGAGCGCCCAGACAGCTACCCTCACACTCCTCACACAGCACCGTGTTCTCAGCACGTGTATGAAGATTAACCAGCTCAGGATCAGGGCACTTAGAGTGAGAGAGAGAGAGGGAGAGAGAGGGAGAGAGAGAGAGAGAGAGGGAGAGAGAGAGAGAGAGAGAGAGAGAGAGAGGAGAGAGAGGGAGAGAGATGATGGCAGAGAGGGAGAGGGAGAGAGAGAGATAGAGAGAGAGAGTGTTGAATGAGTTCATCTGTATTGCCAGTGCTGTATGTGAAGTTCGGTATCATATCATATGGTAAAGTCCCAGCTACATTTCCTATGACTTTCAGCATTGTCATGGCAACGCGGCACTTTGTGAAGCTGTGGGTGGTCACCGTGGTGACAGACAGCTGGCCTTGAAGCGGCATAAACAGGAAGTGATGCGGAGACGCGAGCAGCAACAAAACTAACTGTGCCGCCCGCCGCCCGTGTGCTGTCCGTGTTGGCCCGTTGCTGGGGACGTGGTGTAGGGGTGGTGCTGTGTGGCGGGTGGTGTAGGGGAGGGTAGTGCTGGGGCGTGGTGTAGGGTGGTGCTGTATGGTGGGTGGTGCTGTATGGTGGGTGGTGTTGTGGGGGTGGTGTAGGGGGTGGTGTAGGGGTGGTGCTGTGTGGCGGGTGGTGTAGGGGAGGGTAGTGCTGGGGCGTGGTGTAGGGTGGTGCTGTATGGTGGGTGGTGTTGTGGGGGTGGTGTTGTGGGGGTGGTGTAGGGGGTGGTGTAGGGGTTGTGCTGTGTGGCGGGTGGTGTAGGGGAGGGTAGTGCTGGGGCGTGGTGTAGGGTGGTGCTGTATGGTGGGTGGTGCTGTATGGTGGGTGGTGTTGTGGGGGTGGTGTAGGGGGTGGTGTAGGGGTGGTGCTGTGTGGCGGGTGGTGTAGGGGAGGGTAGTGCTGGGGCGTGGTGTAGGGTGGTGCTGTATGGTGGGTGGTGTTGTGGGGGTGGTGTTGTGGGGGTGGTGTAGGGGGTGGTGTAGGGGTGGTGCTGTGTGGCGGGTGGTGTAGGGGAGGGTGGTGCTGGGGCGTGGTGCAGGGTGGTGCTGTATGGTGGGTGGTGTTGTGGGGGTGGTGTAGGGGGTGGTGTAGGGGTGGTGCTGTGTGGCGGGTGGTGTAGGGGAGGGTGGTGTAGGGGGTGGTGTAGGGTGGTGCTGTATGGTGGGTGGTGTTGTGGGGGTGGTGTAGGGGAGGGTGGTGTAGGGGGTGGTGTAGGGGTGGTGCTGTGTGGCAGGTGGTGTAGGGGAGGGTGGTGCTGGGGCGTGGTGCAGGGTGGTGCTGTATGGTGGGTGGTGTTGTGGGGGTGGTGTAGGGAGTCAAGCTACATTTCGTCTTGACT
>NC_135225.1:18209198-18261698 GCF_052324685.1 Brachyhypopomus gauderio
GAGAGAGAGAAGGAGAGGGAACGTGAGAGAGAGAAGGAGAGAGGGAACGTGAGAGAGAGAAGGAGAGAGTGGAGGAGTGAGAAAAAAGAGAGGACACATAATCTTTGTGTATGCAGTTTTTTTCATAAAAAACCTTTTTAATAAGGTTTCAGTATTGGTATATTTCAGTGTGTATTTCAGTATTGGTATATTTCAATGTGTTTTTCAGTATTAGTATATTTCAGTGTATATTTCAGTATTGGTATATTTCAGTGTGTTTTTCAGTATTAGTATATTTCAGTGTATATTTCAGTATTGGTATATTTCAGTGTATATTTCAGTATTGGTATATTTTAGTGTGTATTTCAGTATTGGTATATTTTAGTGTGTTTTTCAGTATTAGTATATTTCAGTGTATATTTCAGTATTAGTAAATTTCAGTGTATATTTCAGTATTAGTATATTTCAGTGTGTATTTCAGTATTGGTATATTTCAGTGTGTTTTTCAGTATTGGTATATTACAATGTGTATTTCAGTATTGGTATATTTCAGTGTGTATTTCAGTATTAGTATATTTCAGTGTGTATTTCGGTATTAGTATATTTCAGTGTATATTTCGGCATTGGTATATTTCAGTGTGTATTTCAGTATGGGCGTATTTCAGATTTTAGCTCAGTGTAGTGGATAATGAGTTTCTCTATTAGTTCTGTCTGACAGAATTATCTGTAATCGTGAAGCACTTTCTCATGCCTGAAAGGTAGTAGTCTGCTGTGTCAGTAGGGACAGTAGGGGCAGTAGACTGTAGGGGCGGTAGACCGTAGGGGCAGTAGACTGTAGGGGCGGTAGACTATAGGAGCAGTAGACCATAGAGGCAGTAGACCGTAGAGGCAGTAGACTGTAGGGGCAGTAGACTGTAGGGCAGTAGACTGTAGGGGCAGTAGACAGTAGGGGCAGTAGATTGTAGGGACAGTAGACTGTAGGGGCAGTAGACAGTAGGGGCAGTAGACTGTTGGGGTGGGGCAGTAGACCGTAGAGGCAGTGGACTGTAGGGGCAGTAGACTGTAGGGGCAGTAGATTGTAGGGGCAGTAGACTGTAGGGGCAGTAGACCGTAAAGGCAGTGGGTCATAGGGGCAGTGGACCATAGGGGCATTAGACCGCAGGGGCAGTAGAATGCGGTGGTCATACCAGTGTGTTAGTGAAGCTGCTCGATGATGAGTGAACAATCTTATATGGTACCAGTGATCTGCAAAACAGAACGATGATCAAACTGAGCACTGGCACCAACACACACCCCATGGACTATTAGATCCTTGTAAAATCTCCTCTGAAGCATTTAGAAGGGGATCTATTTAAATTAGATCAGCTTCTCCTGCGTTTTATGGTACAGCCATGCATTACGTTGCTATGGGGACACATCATCTTTCAGCCTGCGTGTATCTGGACTTCACAGACACAACATCACACCCACTGCAAATTTGTGAAGGCGAATCTGAGCTGGCTGCCTGTCTAACCCTATCACCTGTCTGAGGAGAGCTGTGACATCACCTGTCTGAGGAGAGCAGTGACATCACCCGTCTGAGGAGAGCTGTGACATCACCCGTCTGAGGAGAGCAGTGACATCACCTGTCTGAGGAGAGCAGTAACATCACCTGTCTGAGGAGGGCAGTGACATCACCTGTCTGAGGAGAGCTGTGACATCACCCGTCTGAGGAGAGCAGTGACATCACCCGTCTGAGGAGAGCAGTGACATCACCCGTCTGAGGAGAGCAGTGACATCACCCGTTTGTTGAGAGCAGTGACATCACCTGTCTGAGGAGAGCAGTGACATCACCCGTTTGTTGAGAGCAGTGACATCACCTGTCTGAGGAGAGCAGTGACATCACCTGTCTGAGGAGGGCAGTGACTTCACCTGTCTGAGGAGGGCAGTGACATCACCTGTCTGAGGAGGGCAGTGACATCACTTGTCTGTTGAGAGCAGGGCAGGACGGCAGTGACATCCCCTGTCAGCACGAATCTGTCATGCCGTCTGCCTGTGAACTCCTCCCACCGTGAATATTTACACCAGAGTAAAGTGTGAATCGACAAGAGGGGAGGGGTCAGAGAGGAAAGGGGGGTCAGAGAAGGGAGGGGTCAGAGAGGGGAGGTGTCAGAGAGGAGAGGGGGGAGTCAGATAGGGGAGGGGCCAGACCAACATACAACCCCAAAGCAATCGTGTCATTCCTCGCTGCACCAGTCTCCCCTCCAGATGCTCTTCTGAATGGGAATACATGCTTGTTTGTGAAGCTGTTACTCTCAAAAGATGTAAATAATATAAAATCACTGGAACACTTTCAGTGTGCGTGTGTGGCATGGTGTGTGTGCAATGCACTGTGTGTGTGATGTGGAGCGTGTGCGTGGTGTGTGAGGGTGTAATGTGTGTGTAGTGTGGTGTGTGTGTGTGTGTGTGTGTGTGTGTGTGTGTGTGTGTGTGTGTGTGTGTGTATGGTGTTATGTGTAGATAGATAGATAGATAGATAGATAGATAGATAGATAGATAGATAGATAGATAGATAGATAGATAGATAGATAGATAGATAGATAGATAGATAGCTTTTGATTTCTAAGAAAATAAATAAGGATGGTGGTAGTGAGAAGAATGTCGTTAGAGAGTAAACGAGACAGCATTGAGACGAGACAGCATTGAGACGAGACGCAATTAAAGGAAGGATGAGAAGAGGAGTCTGACAGCCTGGGTGGTGAGGAGAGATGAAACAAGAGTGGAAGCAACCTAGGAGAGGGATGGAGAGATGGAGGTGGAGAGAGAGGGGTGGAGAGATGGAGGTGGAGAGAGGGGTAGAGAGAGAGAGGCGGAGAGTTGGAGGTGGAGTGACAGAAACACCCTAGGGAAGTGTGGGGTTATTTCTGGTTCACTTCCTGCTCACAGTGTGTGTCCTTCGTCTTTAGAAGTAAGTAAACATTTTTTTTTCAATAGCATGTTTAAAACAACAGGTGTTGCACCAAGCTGGAGAAAAATTAAGAATTAAAATGTAATAAATAGTAAAAGAACACACTACAGAACCTTAGTTACGTTCTCAAGCCAAGTAAAAATATATAACTGATATAAATATATAACATTTTAAGTTATTGTGCAGAAGAGAAAGAGCAACTCGTCTGCTCCAGTCTCTCGGCACTGGGGTCTCGTCCCTCAGCAGAAACTGATCAGAAGATCTCACGGCCTTATATGGTTTATAAAACTCAATTAAGTCAGATCTATAAACAGGTGACCATTTAGTGCTTTAAACACCCATAGTGAGATAGTGAACTGACCTCTGAGCTGCTTACTGCAGTTATTGAGCAGTGAGGCTGCTTGTCAATGCTGCTTTTACTGGGGTCGTTGCGTGGCAAAGGCGTGATGTGTCCATCGAGCTGCTCTTCCCATGTCAGGCTGTTCCAGTGATGGATCATCTGTGTGTGTGTTGACACGTCGACCCCACGCTGCCTCCAGCCCCGCAGGAGAAAGACGCCACTCAAGGTCCCTTTATCCACCATTATGTCCTCACGCCAGAACATTCTGGATCACGGGGAACCAAAGAGGAACCACACCACCCCTCCTGCTGCTCTCTTATTTTGAAATAGGAAGCACATTTGAGATTCAACCTGCATTTTCCCAATATGAGAACACATTTCATAATATCCTCTGCCTGCTCTGTTACCCAGTGAAACCACAGTGTGCTTGTACGACACAAGGAGATTTTTAAAGACCCTATTCAGTCATGACAAAACACATGCACTGATTTATTAGTAATGTAGCCCTGTGCTTCTGATCGTGTAGCTCAGATAAGACATCTGCAGTATATCAGCCGATCAGCCGATAACCACGAGCTCGTTTGTGCTGCTGGTAATGTGGCAGCGAAGGTGGCTGCACTCAGTCCCAATCCATCCCAGTGAATAATTCAGCCGGATTAAGCTGATTAAGATCATTCTGCTGTTCTTGCTACAATTTTGCCTGAAGCAGCATTTGGTCAGACTGCAATTTCCTCACCTCTTGAAGTTTGAATTGATTTGTGTTGACTCCACTGTTAATTCTAATTAATATGATTTAACAGGATAATTGTGTGATTGTATTAGCGTGCCCGGGTTGAGAAATTGCTGGGAACTTTCAATTAACATGCAGCCGAGGCAGTACAAATTACTGTTGCCTCTGCTGCCTTAAAGAGCAGCTTCATAACAAAACAAGACTTGTTCTGAACAACCGACACTCTCTCTCTCACACACACACACACACACACACACACACACACACACACACACACACACACACACTCATAGACACAGACACAGGCAAAGGCACACACACACACACACACACACACACACACACACACACGCGCACACACACACACACACACACACACACACACACACACACACACACTTATAGACACAGACACAGGCAAAGGCACACACACACGCACACACACACACACACACACACACACACACACACACACATGCAGAGTTTTAGAACTAGAATTAGAACTGTTGATCTACATCATATATTGAAGATGTACAATTGCTACATCACAGAAGTGAACAGTGTTGCCTCCATCCTGCTGTGCTCAGGGAGAGAGACATGCTAGAGCAGAGGGAGAGAGAGACAGGTAGGTAGGTTGGGTGGGTTGTGAAGACAAATAACTGGATCCTCTCTCTCTCTCACACACACACACACACACCGTTGAAAAAACATTTGGCATGTATCAACACAAAACTGTAAGTATATATGATGGAGAAGGAAAACCGTCGTCTTTCTAATCATGGCATCCCTTTCAAGTCAGGAGGTTTGATGTGCTAATTGCAATGCAAATGTATGCAAATGAATCTTGCTTTTGCCCAAATGTTCTACTGGGTTGGTGTAGCTGCAGACACTGTGATTTTCCATAAATATCCAGGGCTGTGAGGTGAGAAAAGACTTAGTAATTAAAGAAAGAAAATTTTGGCAAACTTTCAAAGGCCATATCAACACAAGCACAATTCTCTCTCCAAACGTTGAGACTGGAGGAGAAAAGAATGAGATCTATGAGACCAGCGAGACATGAAGTGAGGAGTTGGAGAACTGGACATGGACGTTGTTATGCTGAACTATAAGAGAGTCGATCTGGGGCATCAGTGCAACATTCTGCTTATAGGGTTGGACTGGACAGAATTGGGCTGGATTATTCATTCAGTTGTTCATAGACTAATTCAAATTGCAGAATTAATCTGAAAAACTGCTCCCGTGTTTACAGTTTACTCCCTAAAGCAGTAGCACAGCTAGAAAAGAATAATGATGTGTGTTCGTGTCTTTATTCGTGTGAATGTGTCTGTTTCATGGTCATTTGTGCACATATACATGCAGTGTGTTTCTCAATGATCCTGTAGAATTTACCAGTGAACATGTTAGTTCCTGGTAGCAGGGACCAATTTACATGTGTTACTGGTTGAAGGGTCCAATGAACATGTTTGTTTCAGGTACAACTCCAACCCAGACAGATTACCCCAGTGCTGTACTCCAACCCAGACAGATTACCCCAGTGCTGTACTCCTACCCAGACAGATTACCCCAGTGCTGTTCTCATACCCAGACAGATTACCCCAGCGCTGTACTCCAACCCAGACAGATTACACCAGCGCTGTACTCATACCCAGACAGATTACCCCGGCGCTGTACTCCTACCCAGACAGATTACTCCAGTGCTGTACTCCTACCCAGACAGATTACCCCAGTGCTGTACTCCTACCCAGACAGATTACCCCAGTGCTGTTCTCATACCCAGACAGATTACCCCAGTGCTGTACTCCTACCCAGACAGATTACCCCAGTGCTGTACTCCTACCCAGACAGATTACCCCAGTGCTGTACTCCTACCCAGACAGATTACACCAGTGCTGTACTCCTACCCAGACAGATTACCCCAGTGCTGTACTCCTACCCAGACAGATTACACCAGCGCTGTACTCCAACCCAGGCAGATTACACCAGTGCTGTACTCCAACCCAGACAGATTACCCCAGCGCTGTACTCCTACCCAGACAGATTACCCCGGCGCTGTACTCCTACCCAGACAGATTACCCCAGCGCTGTACTCCTACCCAGACAGATTACCCCAGCGCTGTACTCCTACCCAGACAGATTACCCCAGCGCTGTACTCCTACCCAGACAGATTACCCCGGCGCTGTACTCCTACCCAGACAGATTACCCCAGCGCTGTACTCCTACCCAGACAGATTACCCCAGCGCTGTACTCCTACCCAGACAGATTACCCCAGCGCTGTACTCCTACCCAGACAGATTACCCCAGTGCTGTTCTCATACCCAGACAGATTACCCCAGCGCTGTACTCCTACCCAGACAGATTACCCCAGCGCTGTACTCCTACCCAGACAGATTACCCCAGTGCTGTTCTCATACCCAGACAGATTACCCCAGCGCTGTTCTCATACCCAGACAGATTACCCCAGCGCTGTACTCCAACCCAGACAGATTACCCCGGCGCTGTACTCCTACCCAGACAGATTACCCCGGCGCTGTACTCCAACCCAGACAGATTACCCCGGCGCTGTACTCCAACCCAGACAGATTACCCCAGTGCTGTACTCCTACCCAGACAGATTACCCCGGCGCTGTACTCCTACCCAGACAGATTACCCCAGCGATGTACTCCTACCCAGACAGATTACACCAGTGCTGTTCTCATACCCAGACAGATTACCCCAGTGCTGTACTCCTACCCAGACAGATTACACCAGTGCTGTACTCCTACCCAGACAGATTACCCCAGTGCTGTACTCCTACCCAGACAGATTACCCCAGTGCTGTACTCCTGCCCAGACAGATTACACCAGTGCTGTACTCCTACCCAGACAGATTACCCCAGTGCTGTACTCCTACCCAGACAGATTACCCCAGTGCTGTACTCCTACCCAGACAGATTACCCCGGCGCTGTACTCCAACCCAGACAGATTACCCCGGCGCTGTACTCCTACCCAGACAGATTACCTCACTTGTGTCTTTCCAGCCTGAACTCTATAGAAACACACCATCATGTACGATTAGAGACTTTAGTTTCATCTCCTGCACTGCTGATTTGGTGGATCAGCTTGTGTGGTTCATCTTCAGCATGGATTGTGTTTTGGAAGAAACCACAGGAGTTATAGAGCGTTCATAAACAAACTCACGTGTCTGAGTCTCTGTAAAACAAAGCTTGACAAGTCAAGAACCTGCCCCAGCTGCTCCAGCTGCCCCTACTAATCAGAGTTTTGTTGCACCTGGGTGAGATTTGCGCTGCATCCGTATTCATCAGGAATAAGGATGAGATGACGCACATATGCCTGCTCCCTGAAGCTGCATGTGAACACAAAGGCCCGATTCAGTGAGAAACTGTGCTGGGTGCCACATGCTGAATTTAAGATGAAGCAGATTCAGATGAAGCATGTTCAGATGAAGTAGGGTTCAGATGAAGCAGATTCAGATGAAGCAGATTCAGATGAAGCAGTGTTCAGATGAAGCAGGTACAGATGAAGCAGGTACAGATGAAGCAGGTTCAGATGAAGCAGATTAAGATGAAGCAGTGTTCAGATGAAGCAGGTTCAGATGAAGCAGTGTTCAGATGAAGCAGATTCAGATGAAGTAGGGTTCAGATGAAGCAGTGTTCAGATGAAGCAGATTCAGATGAAGCAGGTTCAGATGAAGCAGGTTCAGATGAAGTAGGGTTCAGATGAAGCAGTGTTCAGATGAAGCAGATTCAGATGAAGCAGGGTTCAGATGAAGCAGTGTTCAGATGAAGCAGTGTTCAGATGAAGCAGGTTCAGATGAAGCAGGTTCAGATGAAGTAGGGTTCAGATTAAGCAGTGTTCAGATGAAGCAGGTTCAGATGAAGCAGTGTTCAGATGAAGCAGGGTTCAGATGAAGCAGGTTCAGACATTGAAGCAGCCCTTCTGTTCTATTGATTTCCAATGTTCATTTTGGAAGAGCTCTGGGCTTCTCAAAGTTCTGGCCCTGGATGGAATCCTGCTACATGTAAAAAAGAGTAAGAGCACAATGGATAAATGCAGTTCAGAAGGGGAAAAAAGTTTTGATTTGATTTGATCCTTTTGTGCAGAGCTTGGTGAAGAATCTCCCCTTAATTAGCACAGCCTCTCAGTACACAGGTATTTTTCCACTTACTTTTCATTTAAAAGCCCTTTCACATCCTCCAGTGCCATAGTACTACAATTAACATCGTTTGCTTGTGATGAATGGATCCTAATTCCCCTCAAACAGCACCAGGGTGGCGATCAAACGTTGCTTCAAGTGAAGCTCCACAGCTGTAATATCCTCCAGAAGAGATGGCCATAGCTATAATTGTGTCATTCTTTTTCATTCAGCGCCGTGTAATGTGTGGGCCCCACTCCGCACTGGGGAGTGTGATATCACCCTGGGCCTGTTCCACCTCTCAGCTAACACCCAGGCTTTTAGCACCAATGAAAAATGGCGTGTGCGTCGCCACGGTTACTGAGACATCCATCACCGGCATGCAACTGCAGGCCCTGCCCGGCTCAGTTGCTATTGGACGTCAGCGGTGTTCAATTAATACGTTACCAAGCTGGCATGACTGACGCTACTCGTTATGTGGATCGATAACTTAGCAAATGTTTTCTTTACCGTGTCTTCTTGACTGAGGGTGAATTGGTTGTTTTCAACGATGTGAAGACAACATGGAGGCGGGACTGAGAGCTTCTTCAGGCTGACAGCAGGTTTTGATTGGATGAAACAATGACACTTGTTTTCCTCCACTGAGTGACACAGCTGATGGTTCAGACTGCACACAGGCACTGCATCCCAAACCAATCGGCAGAATCGTTCTCAAATTCAACACATCCTGCTGAGTGGATGTGAGATATACACATGATGGTGAGTGAAAAAACGAGTGAGTGAGTGAGTGAGTGAGTGAGTGAGTGAGGGGAAACAGAGTGAAAGATGATGATTACTTATTTTTTTATATTGCTAGACTGATACGTTGTCACAGTTAGATAAAGTTTACAGACAACCGAACAAGTGCATCCCATGCTGGAAATGTAGTCAAACCTTCGTTACCCAGAATCCTCCACTAGTTTACGTAGTCCTCCTCTAGTTTACCCAGAATCCTCCACTAGTTTACATAGTCCTCCTCTAGTTTCCCCAGAGTCCTCCACTAGTTTATGTAGTCCTGCTCTAGTTTCCCCAGAGTCCTCCACTAGTTTATGTAGTCCTGCTCTAGTTTCCCTAGAGTCCTCCACTAGTTTATGTAGTCCTGCTCTAGTTTCCCCAGAGTCCTAGCTCTGGGGTACTTTCAGCCAGTGTTTGTGGTTTATGAACATTTCCCAGAATCCCAATAAGCCCAGTGCACATTTCTCATCTGTTTAGACACACACACACACACACACACACACACACACACACACACACACACATAAACACACACACACACACACACACACACACACACACACACACACACACACACACACACACACACACACAGCCTGCTCATTGTCACTGTCTCCCATCAGAAAAACATCCATCAGCAATGACTGAATAAAGAGTGGTTAGTTAGAAGACCCTGCCTCAGTGAATACACACACACACACACACACACACACACACACACACACACACACACACACACACACAGGTGCGTATTGTTAGGAAAGTGCACTTCCCCAGTCGAATGGTGTGTTTTTCTGTGTTTGTCTGGGTTTTTCTGTTTATGCTTGTCTGTGTTTGTCTGTTTGTGTTTATCTGTGTTTGTGTTTGTCTGTTTGTCTGTGTTTGTGGTCTTGCTTCCTGTCCCGACTGGCTTTCTTTTGGTCTTTTCCCAACGTGTATCTCTGGGTTGATTAAAACATGAATATGACCAACTCCATCTTGATTTTGTGAAGGAGCTTGTGAAGGAATGTTCTTCCTGTCTCTGTTCTCTGGGTGTCTGTTGGTTTCAGGTTGCCTTTTGCTTGCTAAATCCCCCTCGTCAATAAGTTAACAAAGCCACTGTGTGAATTTCACTTTGTGTGTTTTGACCTTCCACTGCTAGTTATGATGTAAAGAAAAGAAAGAAAAGACAAAACAAGGATGAAAATGAGAGAGAAAGAGAGTGAGAGAGGGTGAGAGAGAATGAAAGAGAGTGAGAGAGAGAGGGTTAGAGAGTCGATGGCGTGTGCATGGGTGATGGTGTGTGCGTGGGTGATGGTGTGTGCATGGGTGATGGTGTGTGTGTGGTTGATGGTGTGTGCATGGGTGATGGTGTGTGCGTGGTTGATGGCGTGTGCATGGGTGATGGTGTGTGTGTGGTTGATGGTGTGTGCATGGTTGATGGTGTGTGCATGGTTGATGGTGTGTGTGTGGTTGATGGTGTGTGCATGGGTGATGGTGTGTGTGTGGGTGATGGTGTGTGTGTGGTTGATGGTGTGTGTGTGGTTGATGGTGTGTGCGTGGTTGATGGTGTGTGCATGGGTGATGGCGTGTGCGTGGGTGATGGTATGTGTGTGGTTGATGGTGTGTGCATGGGTGATGGTGTGTGTGTGGGTGATGGTGTGTGCGTGGTTGATGGTGTGTGCATGGGTGATGGTGTGTGTGTGGGTGATGGTGTGTGTGTGGTTGATGGTGTGTGCATGGGTGATGGTGTGTGCGTGGTTGATGGTGTGTGCGTGGTTGATGGCGTGTGTGTGGGTGATGGTGTGTGCATGGTTGATGGCATGTGCGTGGTTGATGGCGTGTGCGTGGGTGATGGTATGTGCGTGGGTGATGATGTGTGCATGGGTGATGGTGTGTGTGTGGGTGATGGCGTGTGTGTGGGTGATGGTGTGTGCATGGTTGATGGCGTGTGCGTGGTTGATGGTGTGTGCGTGGTTGATGGCGTGTGCGTGGGTGATGGTATGTGCGTGGGTGATGATGTGTGCGTGGGTGATGGTGTGTGCATGGGTGATGGTGTGTGTGTGGTTGATGGTGTGTGCATGGGTGATGGTGTGTGCGTGGTCAATGGCGTGTGTGTGGTTGATGGCGTGTACATGGTTGATGGCGTGTGCGTGGGTGATGGCGTGTACATGGTTGATGGCGTGTGCGTGGGTGATGGCGTGTGCGTGGTTGATGGTGTGTGCGTGGGTGATGGCGTGTGCGTGGGTGATGGTGTGTGCGTGGGTGATGGTGTGTGCGTGGTTGATGGTGTGTGCGTGGTTGATGGTGTGTGCATGGGTGATGGTGTGTGCATGGGTGATGGTGTGTGCGTGGTCAATGGCATGTGTGTGGTTGATGGCATGTACATGATTGATGGTGTGTGCGTGGTTGATGGCGTGTACATGGGTAAGGGTGTGTGCGTGGTTGATGGCGTGTGCGTGGTTGATGGCGTGTGCGTGGTTGATGACGTGTACGTGGGTAAGGATGTGTGCGTGGTTGATGGCGTGTGCGTGGTTGATGGCGTGTGCGTGGGTAAGGGTGTGTGCGTGGTTGATGGTGTGTGCGTGGTTGATGGCGTGTGCGTGGGTAAGGGTGTGTGCGTGGTTGATGGCGTGTGCGTGGGTGATGGTATGTGCGTGGGTGATGATGTGTGCGTGGGTGATGGTGTGTGCATGGGTGATGGTGTGTGTGTGGTTGATGGTGTGTGCATGGGTGATGGTGTGTGCGTGGTCAATGGCGTGTGTGTGGTTGATGGCGTGTACATGGTTGATGGCGTGTGCGTGGGTGATGGCGTGTACATGGTTGATGGCGTGTGCGTGGGTGATGGCGTGTGCGTGGTTGATGGTGTGTGCGTGGGTGATGGCGTGTGCGTGGGTGATGGTGTGTGCGTGGTTGATGGTGTGTGCGTGGTTGATGGTGTGTGCATGGGTGATGGTGTGTGCATGGGTGATGGTGTGTGTGTGGTTGATGGCATGTACATGATTGATGGTGTGTGCGTGGTTGATGGCGTGTACATGGGTAAGGGTGTGTGCGTGGTTGATGGCGTGTGCGTGGTTGATGGCGTGTGCGTGGTTGATGACGTGTACGTGGGTAAGGATGTGTGCGTGGTTGATGGCGTGTGCGTGGTTGATGACGTGTACGTGGGTAAGGATGTGTGCGTGGTTGATGGCGTGTGCGTGGTTGATGGCGTTTGCGTGGGTAAGGGTGTGTGCGTGGTTGATGGTGTGTGCGTGGTTGATGGTGTGTGCGTGGTTGATGGCGTGTGCGTGGGTAAGGGTGTGTGCGTGGTTGATGGCGTGTGCGTGGTTGATGGCGTGTGCGTGGGTAAGGGTGTGTGCGTGGTTGATGGCGTATACGTGGGTAAGGATGTGTGCGTGGTTGATGGCGTGTGCGTGGTTGATGGCGTGTGCGTGGGTAAGGGTGTGTGCGTGGTTGATGGCGTGTGCGTGGTTGATGGCGTGTGCGTGGGTAAGGGTGTGTGCGTGGTTGATGGTGTGTGCGTGGTTGATGGCGTGTGCGTGGTTGATGGCGTGTGCGTGGGTAAGGGTGTGTGCGTGGTTGATGGCGTGTGCGTGGTTGATGGCGTGTACGTGGGTAAGGGTGTGTGCGTGGTTGATAGCGTGTGCGTGGGTGATGGCGTGTGCGTGGGTAAGGGTGTGTGCGTGGTTGATGGCGTGTGCGTGGTTGATGACGTGTACGTGGGTATGGGCGTGTGCGTGGTTGATGGCGTGTACGTGGGTAAGGGTGTGTGCGTGGTTGATGGCGTGTGCGTGGTTGATGGCGTGTGCGTGGTTGATGGCGTGTACATGGGTGATCTCGTGTGCATAGTTGAAGGCCATTAGAACAGTAATGAAGCCAAACATAGGATGCATTTGTAAGGTGTGATATCCCCCATGTTACCATAACCAGCACAGACTTAATGTTCACATAAACCTGTATGTGTATTATGTGAATCATAATAAAATTTTAATATTACACCTGGAACCGAATTGCAGGTTTTTCTTGTTTCCATAATTTGCGTATTCATTCATGGACCTCCGCATATTTCAGCGGGAGGCCTTGCTGTCATGAATATGAATACAAAGAGTTCTGGGATGTTGTGGTGTGCGTGTTCATCTAACCTTGCAGTCCTTGTCTAAGCTGTATTTAGTAGAAGCGCCTTAACATCCACTCAACATTATGCATTTATATATTTATATTTTTATATATGAGAGAAAAACTAGAAAATATGTAGTAGGGGAAGACAGCAGTGGTCCCCATAGTAACTAAGGGCTGTGACCCTTAAACTGGGACAATGACTCCAGGAGATCCCAGAAAGAACATCTGAGATCTTCATGCAGAAGAGGGCAGTTCCTCTTGGGAACAGCTAAGATACTCCGCAAGACCTTCAATCTCCCAGAAGGAAATTGCAGAATTTATATGTATGTATATGCATATTCCTCTGCAGTTAAACCATATTTTGGGGAAGGTGAGAGAAAATGTCTGTTGGCATCAACAAATGTGGGATGTTTTCATGCGAGAGACGGTGTTACGCCTCAGAGAAAAGCAGTTTACAAGGGTCACAAAGGAGATTTACAACCCTCTTTTATGGAGATCCGTGGAAGCGATCGATTTGGTGTGGAATGAACTGAATTTGCCCTAATGTGGGATATAAATCTTCATAGACTGGCAAAGAGTGGCCAGTAGGGGGCAGTAGGGGATGTGCCCACTTGTCCAAGCTCTTCATTCAGATGCCTCAAACATCAGTGAAGAACCACAGAGCCACACAAGCAGCAGTTTAATGAGTAAGACTGATTATGTTGGTGTACTTCACGATGCCTCAGTGGTGAGTCATCGGGGCTCTTAACGCAGAGATGCTGACCACCGTCCACAGACTGTGTTCCTCAACCCTGCCAGATGCTTCCTGGACCCATGATCACACAAAGGGTTTTCTGATTAATCTCCCTCTCTCTCCCTCCCTCTCTCTCCCTCTCTCTCTCTCTCTCTATCTCTCTCTCTCTCTCTCTCTCTGAGTGTACATCACTCCCTCACTCCTGTCTGCTCAAATCTCTTGGTAGTTCCTGTTTTGCCAGGGGGTCTGGGTGACCTCTGGGTGACCTCTGCCTGTGAAGCGTCAAGCACAGAGACCCCAGGCCTGTGGCCCATTTTGCGCTATGAGGCTCTGGTTCCGTGGGTCCCAGCCCGTTCCACTCACACCACCACCGTACACCCTTTTAGCCTTTGAGGGAAAAACATGAAAAACATGTTCTTCCCGTACGTCTGTGAGATATTTCGGCAAGGGGGTTAGGGACACTCAGATACCAGAAAAACAATTTGGATTTGTAAATGGCCTGTTGAGATGCTCTTTGACCTGGAAGTACCCACAATGCAATAGTTCAACCCGGTTGCCTGGTAACTGCTGTCATACATGCGGGACCACAACAGTATTTTGAATAACGAGAAAGCTTTTTGCCTCAAGCTTGAACGTTTTCTAGCATGGTGGTGAACGGACAATGAATCAGCAACACACTCTCTTGGTCTGCACTGGGAGAGTGAAGCTCAGTAATCACTTAAACATGTTCACCTGTCCTCACCTGTCCTCACCTGTCCTTGGGTTCATTATTATGCTACAAGGAAGCGCAGCGCCATCATGGAAACTAAATGTTCCATTGTGTGTTTATGGCGTGTTTCTAGAGTTGTGTGTGGGTGGCATGAACAGCCATTAGTGGATATTAATGGGAATAATGTTGTTCAGCCTCTCACAGGGAGGTAGACACAGTGCTGATCATCATCATCTGATCAAGCAAGATTTGAAGCATAAGGAATGTGTGTGTGTGTGTGTGTGTGTGTGTGTGTGTGTGTGTGTGTGTGTGTGTGTGTGTGTGTGTGTGCATGGTTGTGTGCATGCGAGTGTGTTTGCGTGCTTGTGTGTGCGTGCGTGTGTGTTTTGTGTGTGTGTGTTTGTGTGCGTGCGTGTGCTTGTGTGTGTGTGTGTGTTGGTGAGTGTGTTTGTATAAAAATGTGAGTGTGTTTGTGTGCATGCGTGTGTGTTGGTGTGTGTGCATGTTTGTGTGCGTGCGTGTGTATGTGTGTGTGTGTGTTGGTGTGTGTGTGTGTGTGTGTGGTGTGTGTGCAGTGTGGTGTGTGTGTAGTGTGGTTTTTGTGTGTGCATGTGTTTGCGTGCATGCATGTATGTGTGTGTGCGTGTGTGTGTGTGGGTTGTGTGTGTGTTGGTGTGTGTGTGTGTGTGTGTGCCTGCGTGCGTGCGTGTGCGTGCATGCATGCCCGTGTGTGTGTGTGTGTGTTTTGGTGCACACACCTATGCACTGTGAGAGAATAAGACGTGGGGAATTTAACGTGTTGCCAAGGTCAAATAAATAATTAGACTGCGTTTGTTTTTTATTAAGGTTTTTTTTTTGGCCTGGGGAATGAAAAGCGATTGTGTGGCAGTAATTGAATGTCTGAACGGCACATGGGGGAAAAGGCAAGGCAGAGTGGGCGGGGTGGGGAGGGCGGGGTTAAAGGAGAGCGCACTCTGATTGGCTGGCCAACACCACAGCAGGCGACAGGCAGGACTGCAGAGCAGTGGAGCAGATCCTAAAATAGATGCAGAACTGTGTGTGTGCGTGCGTGTGTGTGTGTGCATGTGTGTGTGTGTGTGTTTTCATGCATAGACACTTTGCTAGTTTACTGTCAATGGGTGGATGCTCAGTAAATGACTTCCTCTTGCATCCAGCAGGCTGTGGGTTTAGTGGTGCAGACCTGGTTTATCTGACGTGCTCTCTAATAATGCTGTGACTCTGAAGACCGCCCAGTCTCTTTCAGTAAATACGCCATTGATCCACAGGCCAGAGGGCGCTGCCTAAATAAATGGGGCTAATGAATAAATGATTAGGTGATATTGGATGAGAACTGGAGAGAATCACTTTAAGGCACTGAGAGCTGTGAGGCCCCTTTGGTCCAAATGCACTCAGCACGTCTGCAGTAAACTCCCAGTTTTAATTCCAAGTGGCTGGTATGAAGGTTCCGTGGGCGTACAGACATGAGCAGCCATCTTTGCTCTTAGTTTGTTTTTATTTTTTTCTGAACATGTTGTTGGAGGTCCAAGACCCAGTACACAGACCAGCACACAGGCCAGTACACAGAGCAGTATATAGACCAGCACACAGACCAGCACACAGACCAGTAGAGAGTGAATAATTTCACTGAACTTGCCATCTTTATGCAAGAATTCGTTCTGTAGAGGAGTTTCCTCATTCGTTGATTGGGCTGTTAGACGGATTTGTTGAGAATTCAGCTCGATTGTGTTTGGACAGTGACAGCTGTGTGCGGTGCACTGTGGAGAACTCAAGTCTCAGGGCTTCAGGGTTTGAGTGGCAATGCTTTCTGTAAGACAGCAGGAGGTTAAGTGGGTTTTGTGGTAACACTTGAGTTTAGAGACATTTTTTAAAGTGTTTAGCAAATATGCAAATAGGTGTGTTCCAGGACCTTGTGTCTAAAGTTCTGCAAACAGAGATGTCAGTGTGGCAAAGGCAGTGAAGCAATGGAGACACTTTGTGTTTGGAGTGACGGTGTTACTGTGCTTTTATTGAAAGCAACATTGCGACCCGCAGCCGTGTCATGGTGTGATCCAAAACGCAGAGTTCCCTCTGCACACACACAACCTGGGGCACTCGCTATGACAACGCCAGGACAACACACAGCCACATATGGTGCAGAGAGAAGCAGATAAAGGGGGGAGGAGTATCCAGGAGGGGGCGGGGTCTGCATAGATGAGGGTGTGTCCAGAGGGCTGAGAGCAACAGAGAGTTCTCTCTTGCCCAGTGTGCCAGGAATCTGAGGTGATCCTTGTGGCCCTAATTGAATCCCTTTCATATGTGACATGGCCGTTGGGGTGGCAAACCAGACGCCAATGAGAAGAGCTAATTGAATATGCTGTTAATTCCCGCCCCCTCCCGCCCTCTTACGGGACGTTCTGTCTCCATCTGTAATTGCAATCCCTTGCTTTCTCTCTCTCCAGCACTGTTCATCTATCTCTCTCTGTTCTTCCTCCTAGTACCCCCCCTCCCAGGCACCTCCCCTCATGGCTTTTGCAGAGTATCTCTCTACCTCTCTGTTTCACTCTGGGCCATGTAAACAGTGGGGTTGCCAAGAAAGTCCTGCCTCTTCTCATTACGTCTACCCATCTGCTAGGATGTTTTCAGCATCCAGTTCTCTCTCTCTTTCTCTCTCTCTTTCTCTCTCGTTCTCTCTCTCTCTCACTCTCTCTCTGAGTGAGAGTGTAGATATTCCATGTATCTAGATAGAACAAATACAAATCTTTCAAAACACAAGCACTGTCTCTCTCTCTCTCTCTCTCTCTCTCTCTCTCTATTCATCTTTTCTCCAAGGTCTCCCTCTGTGGTCAGCCAGGGGTATAACCACAAAACAGCAGCAATGATTCCAACCAGCACCAACCTCTAGTACTGCTCCTATAACACGCTCGTTTCTCGTCATGAAACCATTATTTCAGAATACCCTAACCCTAACTGACCTCCAAAGGTTAAGGGTCAATGTGTCCACAGGTGTTCACAGGTATTGGCTCATATGCGCGAGGTCACCCTGGTAGAGGGATGTACAGATGACAAGAGAAGAAGACCTCCTGTGGCCTGTCTCATTTTTAGGTGTTGATCTGTGCATGGGGAGACAGGCCGAGCGAACTTTGACCACTGTGCTGAGTGAACTATGACCTCTGTGCTGGCTCCATGACTCAGCGAGACATGTCTCACGTCTCCACTCTTGTACGTCTTATCAGCGGCAGCCGTGGCTAATAAATGTGTCATCATAATAGGTCCCCTGGAACTAAAACTACTCCTCCAAATTATTATTTTTATTTCCTTCTTTTGTTTGTTTTTGAATCGAGACATCTATCTTTCCTTCCTCCTCTACAGTTACATCATATTTAGATTTTTTTTTTATTTGCATTTATCCATAGAGAAAATAAGAGTTTCAATAATTTGATGATCAAAAGCATCACAATGCAAAACTTTTGCACTGTAAATAATTAATTGTGTGGTCGGTGTGTTTGGCTGTGGTGGGCTAAAATGGGGTTGGGAGAGAGAGAGAGAGAGAGAGAGAGAGAGAGAGAGATCAAACATGCAGAGCCGGTTAGAAGCTATTCTTATATGTCCTGATAGCAATCTACAGAGGGCACTCGTTGGACTGACTCGCGATTGACTTTGAATCCATGTAAAGCGGATGGGGTTCAGCTTCGGTGCTATTGGATCAGTAATATGTAATCTGTTCAATCTGACCTCTGGGAGAAGTCACTTCCTCTTTGGGATTTTTCCCACGCATCCCTGTACGTGTGCTGCTCCATCTGTCTCTGTTTCCTGCCCAGTGTCGCTGCGCTGCAGTTAGAACAATAGTTGCACCAGCGTGTTGTTGCACCAGCGTGTTGTTGCACCAGCGAGTTGTTGCACCAGCGTGTTGTTTCACCAGCGTGTTGTTGTTGCACCAGCGTGTTGTTTCACCAGCGTGTTGTTGCACCAGCGTGTTGTTGCACCAGCGTGTTGTTTCACCAATGTGTTGTTGCACCATCGTGTTGTTGCACCAGCGTGTTGTTGCACCAACCTGTTGTTTCACCAACGTGTTGTTGCACCATCGTGTTGTTGCACCAGCGTGTTGTTGCACCAATATGTTGTTTCACCAGCGTGTTGTTTCACCAACGTGTTGTTGCACCAGTGTGTTGTTGCACCAGCGTTTTGTTTCACCAAAGTGTTGTTGCACCAGCGTGTTGTTGCACCAACCTGTTGTTTCACCAACGTGTTGTTGCACCATCGTGTTGTTGCACCAGCGTGTTGTTGCACCAACATGTTGTTTCACCAGCGTGTTGTTTCACCAATGTGTTGTTGCACCAGTGTGTTGTTGCACCAGCGTTTTGTTTCACCAAAGTGTTGTTGCACCATTGTGTTGTTGCACCAGCATGTTGTTGCACCAACGTGTTGTTGCACCAGCTTGTTGTTGCACCAGCGTGTTGTTTCACCAGCGTGTTGTTTCACCAGCGTGTTGTTTCACCAACGTGTTGTTGCACCAGCTTGTTGTTGCACCAGCGTGTTGTTTCACCAGCGTGTTGTTTCACCAACGTGTTGTTGCACCAGCTTGTTGTTGCACCAGCGTGTTGTTGCACCAGTGTGTTGTTACACCAGCGTGTTGTTGCACCAGTGTGTTGTTACACCAACGTGTTGTTTCACCAGCGTGTTGTTTCACCAACGTGTTGTTGCACCAGCGTGTTGTTTCACCAACGTGTTGTTGCACCAGCTTGTTGTTGCACCAGCGTGTTGTTGTTTCACCAACGTGTTGTTTCATCAGCGTGTTGTTGCCTGTGGTCACTTCTTCTTTTATATATAAACCCAAGAATTTGTGATGTTCTTTGGTTTTTCTACTCGCAATCCCTTACACACTGAGTGAGCATCTGAGGATATGCTGCTGAATGTGTTATACAGATCCCTCTCTCTCTCTCTCTCTCTCTCTCTCTCTCTCTCTCTCTCTCTCTCTCTCTCTCTCTCTCTCTCTCTCTCTCTCTGGTGCACATGTGCAGATGTATCAAGGCCGTGTATCATGCGGTTGGTTCTTTTTCTTTTGCTGTTTTATTGATTTAGTTTCGCTTGGCAGCAGGTGGAGCAGGTGGAGCAGGTGGAGCAGGAGTAGCAGGTGGAGCGGGTGGAGCGGGTGGAGCAGGAGTAGCAGGTGGAGCGGGTGGAGCAGGTGGAGCAGGAGTAGCAGGTGGAGCGGGTGGAGCAGGAGTAGCGGGTGGAGCGGGTGGAGCAGGAGTAGCAGGTGGAGGGGGTGGAGCAGGAGTAGCGGGTGGAGCGGGTGGAGCGGGTGGAGCGGGTGGAGGGGGGTTGAATCGCCCGTCCCAGCGCAGCATTTGTACTGGGTGGTGGTACTGGGTGGTGGTACTGGGTGGGGGTACTGGGTGGGGGTACTGGGTGGTCTGGGCACGTAGGACCACCAAGTCACCAAGGACAAACAGTGCAGTTGTATTATTTTTGGATGACATTGGACAAAGTACACATACTAATACTGGATACACACACACCTACTGGATGCACACACCCTGTTTTCCCTTGTCAGGCGAGGAAAGTTACCCAGAGCAACATCCCTCCGTTTATCACAGATGAAATGCTTTTGCACAAACTCTCTCGGTATGGCCGAACTGCTTCAGTCATTCAAAACATCTATTAGGCTGTAAATGTCCCCTACTACATGTAATGTCCATTACAGGATGACCATGGGCTGAAGAGTGATGTTAGCGTTTTGATCATAGCACTAAAATTCAAGATTGATGGTTTTGATTACATTATGTTGGTTGCGACTGAAATAATCTAGACCTGCAGGAAGGAAGGGACTTGGTGCAGGACGGAACAGGACTGTCCAGCACAGACAAGGGCCCGGCCTGGGATTGGCCATGAGAAGGAAGGGCACGTGGTTCAGGCCTGGTGATTGGTGCTCTGGTGTAGGAGACACAGAGCGACATCCACCTAGGTGGATGGGTGGAGCACGTGGCAGGTTAGCATGTCCCAGCATGTCCCAGCGTGTCCCAGCATGTCCCAGCGTGTCCCAGCGTGTCCCAGTGTGTCCCAGCATGTCCCAGTGTGTCCCAGCGTGTCCCAGTGTGTCCCAGCATGTCCCAGTGTGTCCCAGTGTGTCCCAGTGTGTCCCAGCGTGTCCCTGCTGCTTGTGATGGTGCTGAAGTGTTTCAGGAACATCTACATCAAGTTTCCTCCGTTTACTTTTATGTCCCAGCAGAACCAAAGGAAATGGGGCATGTAGCTGTAATCAGGACATTATTTGTCTTATAGAGATTTGAGTTGCACTGCTAGTGTTCTGGATAAGAACCTCTTGGATCTTGGCCCAGCGTCTGGGTGTATTTTAAGTAGTTTATTGAGATGTATGATGCACGTGCTGCTTCAAGCACACTAACACACGTGATGGGTTTGTATTTATGGTTTGGAGTTTATTGTTTTATGCACCCTTTCTAGATTTTAAAGTCTATAAAGCCCCTGCGGGTTTTACTGATCACTGTATGGTGACATGGCATGATGGGGTTATTAGTAAGGTGAATAGAAGGCTGCATTTTGGCATTTTAATATGATAATTCTAATTATTTATATTTTTGGATGTGGCATGTGGAATTGAGAGGAAGGGGACTTCACTTTACTGCAGTACTGTTGACACACTGACATTTACAAATAACTTGTGAGCAATATACTCTCAACATGACTAACAGCATCATTCAGTCAGTGAAAGAATTTGAGAGTGAAATAATTTTTCTTAGTCACATGTCACAGTCGCATAGTCTCACCCAGCACAGTCACACCCAGCTTAGACACACCCAGCACAGTCACACCCAGCAGTCACACCCAGTACAGTCACACCCAGTACAATCACACCCAGTACAATCACACTCAGCACAGTCACACCCAGTACAATCACACCCAGTACAATCACACTCAGCACAGTCACACCCAGCACAGTCACACCCAACACAGTCACACCCAGCTTAGACACACCCAGCACAGTCACACCCAGCACAGTCACACCTATTACAGTCACACCCAGCACAGTCACACCCAGCACAGTCACACCTAATACAGTCACACCCAGCTTATACACACCCATCACAGTCACACCCAGCACAGTCACACCCAGCTCAGTCACACTCTGTCCCAACCACACCCCTCTCACAGACACACCCCTGTACTTCACATCCATGTGTACCTCACACATCCACCCCATACATTCACGTCCTCCAGGGCCACACCCAGTTTATACTGGACTCTCACAATAGGAGAGTTTCCACATACAGTCCTGATGGCTTCATGGTCTTGTCCCACTTCTGACATTGTTCACATTCTGAAGTGCCTCTCACACACATCCTTCCCTTTCAGGGGACAACAGTGTCCACCACACCTGCCCTCTAACGTTTACACAGGAAGCTTTAAGTGTTTAGATCTTATTTTATGTGACCAGATTGTAGTTCAAAAAGAGCTGAGATGGGGTTTTACAGGACAGCTTACGTTAATGGTGCTGGCGTCTGTCCAGAATGTCTTTTAGGAGAAGGACACTTACAGTCAACAGGTTGATAGCGTTGTCACATTGGCATCGTTCGATTGTCCTCGAAGCTCCTCAGCCTCTTATTGTGGATTTTAGTTGGGTTAAACTTGAACAAGCTCAACACAGTGTCCTGTATTTACACAGTGATGAATGAACATCACTGAACATCACTGAACATCACTGTCGTGAACATCTCCACAGCAGGACGGGTCTGTCATATGCTTCTGTGTTTGCCCTGTGGAGATATATGGTGCATTTGTCTTTGGGATCTTGCCCAGGGATATGAGGAGAGCTTTCTTTCCATGAGACTGCTCAACTTTTTGCTGCAATACCTTCATATTATGCAAGTATATTTGAGACATGGCACAGCTGTACGTAGCTGAGAAGCAGGCCTCTACTGACTCTTACCTGCAGGAGCCCCTTGTTTACGGGGCCAAGCTGTCACTTACAAAGCAAGTGAACCCAAACCTGTAAGAGTAGATTATGGAGTCAGGACCGGCCTTGCTGAGAGCTTCTGGATGACCTGGAACACTTGACTCAGAGGCCAAAGACTCCGCATGAGGTCCGTCAGAGTTGCTACACGAGTGCATCAGAGTGTTTAACAGGCAATGACCAGTCTGAACTGAAACAGACTGACTGTGATATCTCCTGTCACCTGCTTTGACTGTTTTAAAGTGAAGGGCGTATACATGGACAGTATTAATGGACCAGGACAAGCTGTCTGGCCGGGTGGACACTCCCTAGGGGACATTGGTTTGGCCTCAGTAGTGAGGTTAAACGTGTATGAGGGGTGTTTACACACCAGCACAGCACATCTCTGCAGTGGTTGAACGGCATCGCTGCTGTGAGCGCGTCCATATCCATTTGTGCTCCATTACAAATGGTGTTTTGACCTTTGCTTGACTTTCACAGTGATGCCTAAAAATGTTCAATCTTGATGTTTTGTTGTCTTGTTAAACTGTTTGAATTGTGTGTGGGCCTAAAACTCTCTTTCATCTGCACCACAGTAGAGAATGAAAATCCCAAAGATGAGAGTGAAATGTTTGTCATTAGATAACTGGATGGGAGATATTGGAATACTGGTTGTGCTGGTATTGGTTGTGCTGATACACATCACTCATCTGTGGGCTTGCAGTTAAAGTTTTTCTCAGTCGATTTGGTGCATTTCTCACATCATGATTTACTTTGGCATCACAACAAGTGCATTTCTCAAAACAGTTATTGCAAACAGCAAAACTCAATGAAATACCTGCACAAGCACATACTTCACTCAAAATTCTTTGTTTTTGCCTCAAAAGCAAATATTTAGGTCAATCAATTTGTCAGTGCCATGAGAATATCTAGTCTGCATGCTATCACCTATGAACAAGGCAATCAAAATACTTAGTCGTGTTGTCAGTATAAGTCAATAAGTCAACTATAAGTATATTCTGATGTAAATTAGCTAAGCTTTTAATTTTACTGTAAGAATGTTGCACATTCTGTTTCTGTTACACACAAAATACAAACTTACACAGAAGACAAATTTACACATGACTGTATGTGGGAGACTGATAGACAGAAATTGGACTGGAATCAAATTTGTGCAGCAATATTGTTTGTATTGTTCTCACTGCAATGTTTTGACAAAAATAAATCTGATTTAAATTCAGAAAAGACAACAACTGACTGGAAAGTAGAAAGTTGAGTAGTAAGTAGAAACTTACTCTACACATCCAATACAACCTGAGCACATACAGCCTCCTGTTGTTGAGGTGTGAAAATGGAACCTCTGCCCCCCTATGAGCTAGTCTTGATATCCTATATGGTATAAGAATGCAAAAATGAATTTATGTCAATGTGCAGCATTACAGCAGAGAGTGCATTTCTGAATTTACATATATATTCTCTGTTTGACCAATTGAAGACACAGTTGTTCTTCCAATATTCAGCTTCACCCAGCAACCAGCTTCAGCCATTGTGAGACCATAATTTACATGTAAAACATGGTCCATTGTTGCCATTATTTCACTGTTTTGTTTTTGGCTGTTCACCCTGTACATGGCCTCATCTTTCAGTTATGATATTTTGTGATGCTGCAATGTTTAGCGTCTATATGTGACGGGCAGGGTGAGCAACTAAAAAGGAAGCGATCACGCCAAGTCTCAGGGAAAGAGGATGGTTTAATTGAAAGTGTGCAAACCAAAAACCTGTGACATAGTTCCAGATTAAGGAAATAATAACCAGCAGTCAACTGGTACAAAGACAAGACATATATAGACGAACAAACGACCCTCAGGTGAGACGGATCACGGGTCCCGCCCACCTGAGGGACAAACATCACGTGACCAAAACAGGACAGCTGCTGTAGATGGGGGCGACCGGCAGGGCCCCCCACAACGTGACACTATAAATGTTTGCCAGTTACAGTAAAGGTTCATGAGATGCACCTCTGACCTGTGGTTGAGACCATTGGTTGATCTAAACCTTCACAAATTCCCTTTCTTACTGTAACTGAATGTTCACTTGTAAACAATTTAATCAAATTAGGATAAATTACCAAACTGTAACCAAAAAATAAATAAAGAGAGAGATTATGACATGTTCACAACTTTTGCATATAATGACCTAGGCGATGACCTAAAGATGTTATGAACGGTAAGACAATTCAACAGACAATCTGTAGAACACATTTTGATAAACATGACATAAGCAGTTGATAATGCAAAAAACAACAGACAATTGTCCATGGCCATTTGCACAATGTACAAAAGCATTTGCAAAATGTGAAACACAATGAGGAATGCGATTATGATGTGCACAAGTGACAAGGAAATGTGGAGACTGAATGAACAGTTTTGAGAATTTCAATTCTGATCTGAGAAATGAACCAAATCGACTAAATAAAAACGAAATCAAATCAAGGGATTAAACATTGGTAATATTTGCAGTGGACTTTGTGATGGACAGCTCTCTACATGGTTTAGGAGCATTCCTCCCTCATCAAAAATATGACTTTCTGGGTAAAGACATCTCTACTGCTAGAGAGAGAGAGAGAGAGAGAGAGAGAGAGAGAGAGAGAGGCAGATGGAGAAAGACAGAGATTGTTGTTGTTGATGATTGCACATTATTATTATTATTATTATTATTATTATTATTATTATTATTATTATTATTATTATTATTATCCTCATTATCTACATTATTATTATTACTAATAATACTTTTTATTTAGTGAAGTTAAATGTAAATATTTTCAGTGTGTTGGCAATATTGTGTTTTATAAAGCCATCTTGACTTGACTAGAGTGGCAGACAGAGAGAGAGGCAGACAGAGAGAGAGACAGACAGAGAGAGAGGCAGACAGGAAGAGACACAGACATGTGTCCATGGTCTGAACCGATCAAATAAATACATCGGGCCTGATGAAACAGAGTTAGTGGCCCTGTTTAAATATTCACATGTGCCTCAACAATCCAGTAGTGGGTCTCACTCCCTCTAGACCAGATGTCATTCTATTCATATAGGCCCTTGGTCTGAATAATTCAGGTGTGGAGGGCAAGTGCATCACCAGAGGGGAGAGACGATGAGGGAGTGACACAGAGTGAGAGACAGTGAGAGTGACACAGAGTGAGACAGTGAGAGAGACACAGAGTGAGACAGTGAGAGTGACACAGTCAGAGACAGTGAGAGTGACACAGTCAGAGACAGTGAGAGTGACACAGAGTGAGAAACAATGAGAGAGTGCCACAGAGTGAGAGACAGTGAGAGTGACACAGTCAGAGAGACAGTGAGAGTGACACAGTCAGAGACAGTGAGAGTGACACAGTCAGAGACAGTGAGAGTGACACAGAGTGAGAAACAATGAGAGAGTGCCACAGAGTGAGAGACAGTGAGAGTGACACAGTCAGAGAGACAGTGAGAGTGACACAGTCAGAGACAGTGAGTGAAACACAGACCAAAGACCTATCATCAAGTTTTTTTTACGGTTGATATCATGATATCTGTTTGCTAGTGTGTCCCCCCTGCCCCCCGTCCCCCCTGTCCCACCTGCCCCCCCATTCCCCCTGCCCCCTTTTCCCTCTGCCCCTGTCCCCCTGTTCCATTACCCCAGCACAATATTGCACACCGCCAGTGTTTCAACTCAGTAGTTCAAAAATGAAAATGTCAAAAGTATCACTATAAAATAGGTGGTATTTCCTTCTAGATAAAATATATGCATAATAAACATACACACACATATACTCTCTCTCTCACACACATGCACACACACATGAAGTATTTCCATCTCGTCCATTCAGGCGGTCTCTTTCCTTCAGTTCTGGCCTTCTAACACAGGTCTGGGAGATTGAGGTTCCTGTGCAGTATCTTAGCTGTTCCCAGGACTGCACTCTTCTGGTTGGAGATCTATGATAATGTTCCCAGGACTGCACTCTTCTGCTTGGAGATCTATGATGATGTTCCCAGGACTGCACTCTTCTGGTTGGAGATCTATGATGATGTTCCCAGGACTGCACTCTTCTGGTTGGAGATCTATGATGATGTTCCCAGGACTGCACTCTTCTGGTTGGAGATCTATGATGATGTTCCCAGGACTGCACTCTTCTGGATGGAGATCTCAGGTTTCTGGGAGCCGCTGGAGTCATTCTGCCGGTTTATTGGTCACAGCCCCTAGTGTTCTGATTACTATTAGGTAGATAGATAGATAGATAGATAGATAGATAGATAGATAGATAGATAGATAGATAGATAGATAGATAGATAGATAGATAGATAGATAGATAGATAGATAGATAGATAGATAGATAGATCCTGACTTCCTGTCTTCTCCAGTGTTCCAGCCTCCTAGTTCACCCCCCTACAAATCTGGAGACATACAAGTTTTGATCATGTGGCTGTTTTAAAGTGTCCCCAGATCTTTGTGACAGATGAACACACCACAGATCATCTTCTAATTTTGTCCACCATTACCTTTTACTGTCTTCCCTGCTGCACTGGACACCACCGCCCCACTTCTCAGACTTTTTTTTACTTCCCATAGTGGGAAGGAAGTGCGTATAGAGGCATTAAAAAAGACAGCTGTTCCTACAGACATTAAAGTCCACCAACATCCCCCCTCTGCTCCTGACACATCTCCTTAGAACCATCCAACAGGTCAGGGAGGAGAACATTTGGTGAGATCAGCTCGGAGCAGGACCGTCTCAGGACGGTAAACTGCGGGATGGCTGTTCCAAACAGGCCTGTCAAGACAGAGAGCAGGAAACAAACCATTTAGAGAGAGTGTTAGTATTTTGCTTTACAAGGGTACTTGAGAATTAAAACTGAAACTATGCTCAACAACTACACATAAACATTCATAGTGTAAATGACATATTTAGTCCTCTTTCTTTAAAAAATATTCTGTCTGTCTTTACGTCTTTCTCTCTCTCTATCTACCCACACTAGTCTGCATCTCTTCAGTGGCAACTGCATTGTGTTTAAACCTTGTGCTTGTTGTAAAGATGTGTGTGTGTGTGTGTGTGTGTGTGTGTGTGTGTGTGTGTGTGTGTGTGTGTGTGTGTGTGTGCGAGGCCTAAAGATGTTTGTGTGTGGTACTGTTTCTGTCGGGGTTCTTGCAGCCTTTATCTTCCCTCTTGGGTCTTGGCACATCCTCTCATTTGGTTCCATGGCCACGCCCCCCTGCCTTGACTCTGCTTATCCGCTCTCACAGTGGGTGGAGCTTTGTCAACATCTCTTCCAATCACGTGCAAAACAAACCATCAATGGATCCCTCTAAATAGCTGCTTCCTTCTGTGGCTATGGCTGCCCCTTCACTGTGATGGGCCTATCACAATCCGGGGTGAAAGGTTGGAGGTCACAGGAAGATCAAATCCTATCCCCCATTCCACTGATTAACATAACAGTTCTGCTCAGCAACTGAACAGCCAATCAGAACAGATCGTTTTTATTCCACAGGCTCACAGAGCTATTTTGATTGGATGCTTGTTCTGGAAGTGGGTACAGATCCCTGGAGATCCTTAACTACCTTCTATTACCCCAGCTATGATCTAGCATTTGCTCGGTGTAGTGATGCCGTAATGGGAATAGTGAAGGGAATCACTAGCACCTTCCAGTCGCAGGGAGCTGTACCCTATTTCCTCTTCGTGTGCTTTGCCATGGTGACAACACTAACACGTGGCACTTGCTCACGGAACGGCGTTCACACCACCCTCAGTCTTCCACCCCCGCAACACTGGTGCTGGGAGCTTCTCCCGGGGGGGGGAAAGGCTACGTGCCTCTCTCAGAGAGCACCATCTGTAGGCACGCCCGCACCTTCACCCTCCGCTCAAACTTCTCCGCCTCTAGACATTCTGCTCCGCCCTCCCAGTCCCCACCCGGATGTTCCGCCCCTCCACTTCCCAGCTGCTCCGCCCCCTGCGCTCTTGAGCCCCGCCTCTCACCTCTGAGCCCCGCCTCTCAGGGCTCTCAACACAGCTGCACCTCCTGTCCACACTTTCTAATCAGCGGTTCCCAACGCGGCTCCCTGATCCTCTTCGTGAGTCTCCTGGGTCCCTCGTTGCATCTGAACAGACACGTATAGCGCTGCTCCTTCTCCGCCCACTCTCTGTCTGACGCTGCAGAGAGGATCGTCTTGCTCCAACCATCATACGGGCGCATCAGACCACAGGGTGACACACTTATTATTACAGTGTGTTACCCACAGCTTCCAGAACATTCCAGTAGAAGAGCAATGTTGAGGGTGTGGGGTCTGAGATATTAACTGCAAGATCAAATGTGCTTGCTGCTGTAATTAATGATTTTAAATGGTATGCATTTCCCAAATGCAGTCAGTGATTCTTATAGGAAACTATTCATGTAGATGGAATTAATATGAATAACTCCATATAACTTATTCCACATACTAATTTGAGGAACTTAATATTAAGATTATCGACGGCTTAGATATGCTTAAAAAGATCTCCGATGTATCTGAGATATGTCTCAGTGGATTCTGTTCAGATACATCCAAGAAGGAGATTAAAGACCAGTCTCACTAAATTAACAAATATATGTATCCAGTGGCTGACTGCTCTGAACTATGAGCAGAATATTATTCAGCTGCAGTTTGAAGACGTCAAACGTGTCAGAGCCTACACCGCAACCGTCAGTGTTATTCCAAATGCTGATGTGGTGTGACATTGATGGTTTGTTTCTTGTTTTATAGTGTGTAGCCTTTACACTGCGTAGAGGTTTTTCCCTGAAAGTCAGATGTTCACACACGTATTCTGGGTTCTCCTTCGTGCGCGCTCACCTGTACTCGCTCGGAATGGTTTGTTTCGGTAGCTAAAAATATCCAAGCGCATACAAATTAAGACACACACGGGGGAGCAGAGTCTCGCCTCCAGCTGTCGGAGATTCTGCAAAGACATCTGGCTCCAGTACAGCATCACCGAGCAGAGACAATCTGATTGGTTCCACTAGAAAATTAGGGTGAAAACAAAACAAAAACTCCCACCTGGCTACGGCTCCATGGTTACTGGATCTTCTCTGATGACTGGTCCTCCCCCTTTCCTGTCCACGCGGAGTCCTAGATGTAATTAATTTAATAAAATAGTGCAAAACACCAACGATGGACCGACACTGGCACGTTTGCAGCCGTGGGACACGTGAATGAGACGTACCGCACACGTCGTCTGTTGAGGGACACGTCGCGGTGTGAAGACGCTGGCAAAGCATGACTGGGCAGAAGTAGGAACAGAAGGTGGTCAGAAAGAAACTTAGTTAGGTAGTTTGGTGACGGTCCCTTCAGACTTCTCTCGGGTCCCACCTCTGGTTGAACCTTTCCAGCAGATTGGCTGAGTACTCGTTTGGTAAACACACACTTATTCAGATGGCTAGAAGTGTGTCTGTATTTACCTTGTAACACCAAGAATATGTGATCCGTCACCAAACCCGTGTTCACGCGACACCTGTTCAAGGCGTGAGTCACGCGTGCACCTGTGACCTTCCTCTGGCGCCATAGCTACCGTGTTTACTGGAGTAAAGAGGACCGTGCCGAGATGGGTCACGCGTTGCTTGAGATCCTATTACTAACACAACACCTACCACAGGATACAGAGGCGGTTGCCTTGGTAACCCAGTGAATGGGGAATATGGTGGATGCAGACCAGAAGTAGGGCTGGACAGGACGGGATGAAGGTAACAGGGACACCGTTACTGTGTGCCCACTGGACCTGGTTCTTAGCATGCAGATTAACATGCCATTAAATGGACAAAGACATTAGAGCCAAACTGTGGTTGATTGCATGTGTGGTGTTAATAGTGCAAGGCAGACTGTGTTGCTTTAGATAAACCATATCACAGTGAGATTAAAGGTTTTCTACACAATTAAAATACACTAGTAGTCCAGTGTATTGGATTTCTGTAAGCCAGAATTGGACCGGCTAACCCCCTCTGGCGTGTTGTGTAGAATATACTGTCTGAGGTGTATTACTGTGCCAAATTCAGCCGTTTGATTGGTCCAGTACTTTAATGAACGGACGGGTGAATTAAGTGATAAATGTTCGACGAGTCTCATTCCAGTTAACAGAGTGGTCATGTGACTCTGCGCCCTCCTCCTGCGTGTCCTGTGGCGTACACACACACACACCGCTCTTACCACAGGACATTTGCTATCGCCGTGCCGACGCTTAGCATGTTTTTGAAGGCTTTTCAGGCAGTTTTGTAAAGCAGCGTTGCTGCCAAGTTCCTCTCCGAACTTTGATGTGTTTGTGTGGTTCTCCCCCGGGGGAGGAGGCTCCTTCTGAAGCCGACAGCTCAGCATGCAGGAGCCGGTGGGGGTGGATGGTGGGTGGGGGGGGGGGGGGAGCTGCTCCAGGACCAATGGCTTCTCCATCAAGGGGGAGGAGTGAGGTGCAGTCCTGTTAGAGGGTGGAGGAGGTGTTGAAGCAACTTAGAGAACTTCATCTCACCCTTCATCTACTCCATCAGCACACACACACACACACACACACACACACACACACACACACACACACACACACACACACACACACACACATACACACACACACACACACACACAAACTACCCATAGTTGATCTGCAGGTTATAAGATGAGATCTCATAATACAGTATCTAAAATAAGATATTTTTGTTGTGGTAGGCAGGCTTTACATATACTTAGTTTTAAACTAGGAGTGAAAAGAACTAGAGGTTAAATGGCGTACAAGCCATCGTCTTTTTGCAGATGTGGTAATGTGGATGGAGCTCAGAGGTGGAGCAGGGGGTGGAGGTGGAGCAGGACTACACCTAGGGCTGCAGTGACAGAATCAGGTCATTCATTATTCAATTAAACCTGCTTAATGTCAGCTCCAATGATTAGAAGGTTGTTTCAAAAGCCTCATTAGCTCCACCGGGAGAGAGAGAGAGAGAGAGAGAGAGAGAGAGAGAGAGAGAGAGAGAGAGAGCAAAGACTGAACTTAATTGTACCTTGGATGTTATGAAAAGGAATCAATATATTATCCATCTGTACAGTACAAACTCCATATGTATCTACTTGAGACTGTTTATGAATTTGTTTTTGGTTGGTAGGTTTCTATGCCCATTTGAAAACATGCTGTGTGCAAGATTATGAGAAAGAGGTGAAACGTTTCAACCCGCAGTTTAGAAGACATCAGTATTATGGAAGTTGGTGTAAAGAAAGAATTTCTGTCTGAGTTAATGTCAATGGACTGATATGTGCCTGGATGTTTCTTCAGGGTTGAACCTGTTCACTGTGTTCAAACCTGATCACTGTGTCTGAACCTGTTCACTGTGTTCAAACCTGATCACTGTGTCTGAACCTGTTCACTGTGATCAAACCTGATCACTGTGTCTGAACCTGTTCACTGTGATCAAACCTGTTCACTGTGTCTGAACCTGTTCACTATGTCTGAACCTGTTCACTGTGATCAAACCTGTTCACTGTGTCTGAACCTGTTCACTATGTCTGAACCTGTTCACTGTGATCAAACCTGTTCACTGTGTCTGAACCTGTTCACTGTGTCTGAACCAGTTCACTTTGATCAAACCTGTTCACTGTGGTTGAACCTGTTCACTGTGATCAAAACTGTTCACTGTGATCAAACCTGTTCACTGTGCTCAAACCTGTTCACTGTGATCCAACCTGTTCACTGTGATCCAACCTGTTCACTGTGGTTGAACCTGTTCACTGTGGTCTTCTATATGTTGACTGTATGCTGACCCAAAAAGCCTAACTATATATTCTCTCTCTCTCACACACACACACACACACACACACACACACACACACACACACACACACACACACACACACACACACACGCACACGCACACACACACACAGGTCTCATAAACCATCCGAATGTGTTGTTGTATGTGCATGGGTGTGTGTACAGTTGGGTTTGCAGGAGTGTGTTCAAAAGTGTGTGCTGGGGTGCAGAGGTGTGTGCAGTTGTCTGTGCAGGAGTGTGTTCATGTGTGTGTGCAGGAGTGTGTTCATGTGCAGGACTGTGTGTGTTCTAGCCAGGAGCAAACACACGTGTGATCAGCTGTCTTGGCAGCTGGAGAAGGGTGTATACTCCACGTGGGCCAGACGCTCCCCCCCCCCCCCCCCCCCCCCCCCCCCCCGTCTCCTCCGCCCCCAGGGGTATCAGCTGGATCAGATGGTCCGCTACATCGCAACACTCGCGTTCAGGGTCTGGACTATTCATTTATGCCAAAGAATGCTGGAAACACCTGCCTTGTTATTAGTTAATGGATGACTGTTTGAAGCTCAAACTTCATGCAGCCCTGGGGAGGAGCAGACTAGAGTATTTCCACATTACTAAAAACAGGAGCATAAAAAATTATCCTAATATTAATGACTGTGGTTTTCAAAGAGCGTTTAGCAAAGCCAGGCTGGTGTTCCTACCCACAGCTCCCCAGAACGCTGCTCTACCCCAGCCTGTCTCCTCTGCAGTAGAAAACGCTTCCTCCGCCTGAGCCTTCCTGTGCAAACGAAGTCTGACACATTTGCAAACACCTATTACAGTGCTGGCTATAAATGTATAAACCATTTTTACATTTAGAATTTAAAGAAAGGCTTCTGAGATAATGACTTACTGCGAGACATCTTTCGTGCTACTGTCTCTTTAGTTTTGCCATATCCTGACCTCAGCGGCCATTAGAAGATAGAGAGCCTCTCCACGGCTTTAATGCGAACCCTGACTATTACGCCTCCGAACTGCCACAGGCCGCACATTCTTTGAGCAAACACGTTAAACGTCTAGAAGATCTGTATGCTCTTTACATAAACAATACAAACCCATAGATGTGATCTCAGAAGCAGAGCGATCTTATGGGTTTTCATTTCAATATGATTTTCCAAGGTTTTGGTATTGTGGAGACTCCAGTCGTCAGTCTTGCAGGCTGTAGTGTTTCAAAGAATAAAGATTTAAGATTTTGCTCTCAAATCCAACCAATAGGTCATAGGCATTGTAGGGAGGTCATACAGACACGTGAAGGCCACACACACTACTGAGTCTCATTTTAACTTGTCTTGAGGAATTTCCACTGAAGTTGAATCAGCCTTCACATATGTGTGTGTGTGTGTGTGTGTGTGTGTGTGTGTGTGTGTGGTCACTGGTTTTATTGGCACTGCTAACTATGGACAGCCCCCCCCCCCCCACACACACATTCTCTCTCTCTCTTCATCTGCACTAGTAATCAAATTGTAAACACCTAAATAAACAAAGGACGCCCCTCCCACAAAGGGCATGGCCAGCAAACGACCACATCTACCACCATGAAAAGAGTCAGACGTGATGAGTGAGGAGCATATTAATGTCATTAACGTTTGATATTGTTGCAGATGAGTGTGAAATGTGTCATGCACCACCGTGATAGGAGAAGGTTGGAGGGGGTTAAAGCGTCGGGGCACGGGCAGCTGAATGGCGGGATTGTCCTCCGTCATCCAGCGGGCATGGCGGCCCTCACGTCTGATCTGGGGGTGGTAGCACACCAGCGCAGATCACAGTGGGTTTGATTGCATTACCCAGAGCAGATGTTTGGAGTGCCATTCCGCTCTAATGATGACAACATCAGGAGGATGTGAGGTCTTCATCTGTCCTGGCAGTGCCAGATGTGGGCGGTGCCAGGAGGGGGCGGTGCTAGGTGTGTGGGGGTGGGAGTCTTTTAAATGTGTGCTCGTGACTCATAATTGAAAGGAAGGAAAAACAACCAAAGAAGCATCTAAACGATATTAGAGTCACAAGCAGACCTGGCAATAATGAGTGAGTGTGTGTGAGGTTTTCAGATTGTGTGTGTGTATTTGTTTGTGTGTTTATTTGGGTGTGTGCGTGTGTGTGTGTGTGTGTGTGTGTGTGTGTGTGTGTGTGTGTGTGTATGTGTGTGTACTTTAAAGTTCAGAAAGATGATGACATCATCTGTTTGTCATAATGAGAGGCGTAGTGCTTGAGGCAGGTGTGAATCTAGTCATTACCAGGTGGCTCCACCATGACAGGGATTTAGAGTCTCCAGTCCTTTCTGTGTCTGTCCCCAAACGTCTCTCACTCTCTCTTAGGGTGGGACAACTACAGCTCCTCCAAAAAAAGAAAGAAAAACTAGAAAATAGAGAACAAAGTAAACACCAGGCACATGGGTACAGGAGTCACTGTGCAGTTCTCTGGCAGGACGGGGTATTCACTCTTTCTCTTTATGTACACTCTCACTAGCCACTTGATTAGGTCCCTTAGTACTGCACTGGACCCCATATCCTTCTAAACCTTAACTCTTCATGGTTTAGGTTCAACACAGGACAGATGAAGTATTCTGGTCCAGCTTGACATAGAAGCATCATGGATTCTATTATGCAGATTTATCAGCTTATTGTCTCATTGAACTCACTGTCGTGTTGAATAAACAGAGATGTGTGACAACACAGTGTCCAACCAGAAGAAGCTTGGGCATTGTGGTCATAAAGGGATGAACAGAGTAACAATACCCATGCAGGCTGTGGTATTTAATAGTGCTGTCAATTCCAGGTTCAGAGATTAAAAGTCCTTACCAGGATTTTGCTCAAGCTTGCTATCAACACAATCCAGGAAGCCTGAGCAAAATCCTGGTGAGAAACTTTAATCTCAGAACCTGGAATTGACACCTCTAGTATTTAATATTCAGGCAGACTGTGGAGTTGAATACTCAGGGAGGCTGTGGTGTTGAATACTCAGGGAGGCTGTGGTATTGAATACTCAGGGAGGCTGTGGTGTTGAATACTCAGGTAGGCTGTGGTATTGAATACTCAGGTAAGCGGTGGTTTTTAATACTCAGGTAGGCTGTGGTGTTTAATATTCAGGTAGGCTATGGTGTTTAATGCTCAGGCAGGCTGTGGTGTTTAATACTCAGGCAGGCTGTGGTATTTAATGATGCTCAGCTGGTATTAAGGGCCTCAGTGTGCCACCAGCAGAATGAGTCAACAGTACAGGAGGGATCCATGCTTTCATGGTGTTTACACCAAATTATGACCCGACCATCCGGATGTCACAGCAGACATGGTGGGACCAGGAAACGTTTTCCAATCTTCTGTTGTTCAATTTTGGTGATGAAGTGTGAATTGTAGTCTGAGTTACCTGTTCTCTGCTGACAGTAGGGGCGCGTGGTGATCTGCTGCTGTATCTGTTTCAATGTTTGATGTGTGTTTAGAGATGCTCACACATATCTTGTATTGAGTGGTTATTTGAGTTACTGCTGCCTTTCTATCAACTCAAACCAGTCTGGCCATTCACCTCTGATGCTTTTGTGTGTGTGGAAATGGTGCTCACTTGATATTTTCTATTTTTCAGATCATTCCTTGTAAACCCTGGAGATTGGTGTGTGTGTGTGTGTGTGGGCGTGTGTGTGTGAAAATCCCAGTAGATCAGGTTCTGAAATGATCAGACCAGCCCGTGTAGCTCCAACAACCACGTCACGCTCGGAGTCACTTAAATCACCATTCGTCTTCGTTCAGATGCTCGGGTTTGAATGTCTTGACCATGTCTATATGCCTAAATGCCATTTGATTGGCTGTTGAGATATTTGCATTAACGAGCAGTTGAACAGGTGTACCTAATGAAGTGATCGGTGGGTGACGCTCCTCCTCCCCTCCCTCCATCTCCCTCACTCCTCCGTTAGGGGTCTCTTCTTCTCTGGACCCTCATTAATGTGGCCAGATGGGCTCCGAATGGTGTGGCCACATTAACTCTAAGCACCGATACGCAGGGAGATCAAGCGTTTTATCCCCACTCTCTTCTCTCAGAGACCATGAGCGTCCTCACATGCGTTGAACCAATTATTCCTCTAATGACAATGCGCTATCTTTGAGTTCTTTCACCTGTAAAATGAATCCTCATGATTGGTTTCTCCGCCCCTTCCGTCTGTTGCTCTCCCTGTTCCTATTTTTCTTTTCCGCTCAGTAAAGCAGCTACCAGCCCGGCTGCTAACCACGCAAACGTCTCTCTTGATATTGGCCTTTGATGGGCTGCACATTTTGACATAATCTTACATTGTGATGAAAGTGCTACAACACTGAACATGGTAAGAAGGAAACAGGTGTGTGCACACAGGTATGTGTGTAAGTGTGTGTGTGTGTTTGTGTGTGTGTGTGTGTGTGTGTGTGTGTGTGTGTGTGTGTGTGTGTGTGTGTGTGTTTGTGTGTGTGTGTGTGTGTGTGTGTGTGTGTGTGTGTGTGTGTGTGTGTGTGTGTTTGTGTGTGTGTGTGTGTGTGTTTGTGAAGCTCAGTCTTTTTGTCTCCAGAATAAATGTTGTTGAAAACCTTTTTTCCCCCTTCCTCTCTCTCTCTCTCTCTCTCTCTCTCTCTCTTCCCCCTCTCCTCTCTTTCTCTTCCCCTCTCTATTCCCCCTCTCTCCTCTCTCTCTCTTCCCCCTCTCCCTTCTCTCTCTCTTATCTTTTCTCTTTCTTTTATTGTTGTCATGCTCCAGTTGACACCCAGGCAGGAAGACACACCCACTCTCACCAATCACACCCCTAAATCACTTCCTCAGTCTCACCCACATGTTGATCAGTCATTCTTGTTCCGAGTTTCACATCACTCCCGTACCCAATATACAACATATAATGATGCGTGGTTCCGTTGCCCTGTGTGATTGTGGCCATGTTCAATGTTAGCTGTGTCCATTTGGCCGAGTATAGGGTTTGCATCATGCAGTCTAATGAAGCTCCATCAGACAGGCTAAAACATTCCATTATTATTACAAATATTTGGGCCTCAATTAATTTAAAAGCAAATGCTTCTTGCAAGTGTCTGAGTAGCACTTGCTTCATGTTAGCTGTTGTGCAGTTTAATGCGCGAGTACTTAACCATCCTTTAGACACAATGCACTGGGCCATAATTACTCTCGATATGGAACTCTTCTGCAAGGGTGTAATTTCTCATTCATCTGAGAATATGGTGGTGCAGCTCAAAATGATATTACTCTGTAATTTGCCCACTCTAACGATAAGGGTGTCAGCAATCAAAATGCATTTATTCCGCCCTATTTTTGGACAAAGTGTTTTCGGCACCACCGTCTTGAATTCTCAGAACATTACTGGGCTTTTTTAGATGCGCTGATCTCCTGTGAAGATGTTTCGGCTGGAGACGCTGTGAGGCGAGATGCTGGGAGACGAGACGCTGTGAGATGAGAAGTGACGTTTCCTCAGGGCCCACGTCACTCATGCGGGTCCGTCTGCAGCAATAAAACTGAGAGAAAGTCGTTATGTACGAAACAAAAATAACAACAGCAGTGATAAACATTTGCTATGCACCACACTTTCTAACTTAATGATGAGCAGAAATGTTTTAGATTTCAATGCACAGGTTCTCTAAACATTTCGCAAGTTTGTTTACAGTCCTTGGCTGAGGGGCGGGTCTCAGGGGAGGATCTCAGAGCAATCGGCATTGGACTGGGAAAAGGCTGTAGGGAGGATGACGTTGCCGGGGCAATGGATGTCCTTTTCCTTATGAAGGCGTCCACAGGTGTCCATGGCAGCAGTACAGGGCCAGGAGGGCACCACCCTCTAACACCACCCCACCCTTCAACACTCTAACACTACACCACCCTCCAACACCACCCCACCCTTCAACACTCTAACACTACACCACCCTCTAACACTACACCACCCTTCAACACTCTAACACTACACCACCCTCTAACACTACACCACCTTCCAACACTACACCAACCTCCAACACTACACCAACCTCCAACACTCTAACACTACACCACCCTCTAACACTACACCACCCTTCAACACTCTAACACTACACCACCCTCTAACACTACACCACCCTCCAACACCACCCCACCCTTCAACACTCTAACACTACACCACCCTCCAACACTACACCACCCTTCAACACTCTAACACTACACCACCCTCCAACACCACCCCACCCTTCAACACTCTAACACTACACAACCCTCCAACACTACACCACCCTCTAACACTACACCACCCTCTAACACTACACCACCCTCCAACACCACCCCACCCTTCAACACTCTAACACTACACCACCCTCTAACACTACACCACCTTCCAACACCACCCCACCCTTCAACACTCTAACACTACACCACCCTCTAACACTACACCACCTTCCAACACTACACCAACCTCCAACACTTCACCAACCTCCAACACTTCACCACCCTCCAACACTACACCACCCTCCAACACTACACCAACCTCCAACACTTCACCAACCTCCAACACTTCACCACCCTCCAACACTACACCACCCTCCAACACTACACCAACCTCCAACACTACACCACCCTCCAACACTTTACCACCCTCCAACACCACCCCACCCTCCAACACTACACCACCTTCCAACACTACACCAACCTCCAACAATACACCAACCTCCATCTCCTCTCTCCACTCATCTTCCCAGCTCAGTGCTGCTACTAGTAAAGTCGTTGAGAGTTGTTTATGTTATGCAGTTTATGTTGAGGCACAGAAAACCCTAAAGCAATGCAGGCACTAGATCTCCAGGAGCGGATCCTCTACATGGCCACTTCTGCAGGGACAAGCAGAGGCAGATTTAGCACTAGCTGTTCCTGGTGGTGGTGCAGGGAGCATGGGGGGATGATCACTGGAGCCACGCTGGCCTTACAGACCTGGAGCATCTGAAGAAGAGGAGAGAGAGGGAGAACGTACACTTCTCCGCTTTCAGCCTCCCAACATCGAGGCCCTGAAGGAACAGAGCTAGTGGAGCTGAATGAGGCGCGCCATCTTTTCTTTCCAAGTTCGCTCAAGATGGCGGGAGAATTCTTAAAGGTGTCTTCTTAGCTGAAAGGGCAAGAGTACAGGTGATGAATAAGAGAGAGAGAGAGAGAGAGAGAGAGAGAGAGAGAAGGATCGATTTAAATCCAGTAGACATACGTGTACATGAATCATACCTGGACCTGTTAAATCGAGCCCTTCTTGACACGAGTATTAAGACACAGACTCTTGGCACGCCCTGAGGGTTCTGCAGCGGTGGGAGTATCTCAGCGTCTATGTCAGGGACAGGAGACTGGACTACACCACTTCATCTGAGCCACAAGGTGCCAGAGACTATAGGTCATCTGTAACTGGCTCTCCGCATTTTGAACTGCTAGCATCACGCCACACCACTGTGAAGAGTGTAGTCTAAGTTCTTTACCTCTTTATTTACTTTTTTACACACTGACTCTTTTAAATCATTGTACACCTATCCAGACACAAGGCGATGTCAACACACACACCCATGTGAGCACCAATCACAGCCTTGGCACACAACTCACCTGCTACCAGGGGCGTTTCTAAATTACATGTTGTAATAGGGTACACACAGAATTAAGGGCAGACCAGTGCCATTGTTTGCCAGTGAGGTGTAAAAAGACCCACTTCTCTCCCTCTCTTTCTCTCCCCCCTCTCTTTCTTTGCTTCTACCTGTTCCCTCATTTTCTGACTTAACTCTCATTTCTGTCATGAGAAGTCTATGTGTAACAATTCACATTTCATTTTAATAATACTGTCACTCGTACATCTGAAATAACTCCTTTGAGACATAAAACGTGACAATTTTGTTTTTGCATATTCAGTAACTCAAAGGAAGCTTGCAAAAGTAGCAGTTCACTGACTATATAATTCATTTTACAATCCTGTTTTTAGCATGTTAGCAGTGTACACTTTTCCTAAAATAATCAATTCCTTTGGTGCTTTAATGTGTGTCATTGGTCGGTTATTTGAGCTATGTGCTATCGCCGCGTTATCGCTGTCTTGTGTGTGCCTGACTTGCTTGTGGTGTAGGTCTACTGGCCCTGGTGTAGAGGACAGAACCGTATCAGCCTTATGCAGAAGGATGCATTATGGGAAACGTAGTACTTGTAGTGATGTGTTGAGTGTAATTCTGCTCGGTTCAAGTCAAAACTTAAATATAGGTCTTTCCTGTTGACTTTGTGCCTACGTTATAATGTTCCCACGTCCAACACACACACACACACACACACACCCCTCCCCGCGGTGTCCCCGTTATGACATGGAAACGTTTTAAACGTTTTTGTTCCATTGAATTGCGTCCAGAGACGCGTCTCTCTCGCACACGGTGGGCCTTTTTCCCAGAGTACCGATTACTGCTCATTATGGACACCTTTCATCAATCATCCCCATGTCACCGCCAATGTTCCACATCACCTTGTTACCAAGAGTTGGTGTACGACGGTGACGCTGTTCTGACCAGCCCGTCCTCCGCAGCTCTGGCCGCCTCTTTACCCGACTGGACGGAGATCTCTGATGGTGTTACTGGGATCTGCTGGACTCACTGGCCCAGTTTGGTGCTCACCTACGTCCCTATTGCTCCTAGTGCCACAGGAACCTCTGTTGTCTAAATTAGAGAGTGCACTACCGTTTCTAATATTCAGCGGAATGCAGTCTGCTCTGACACTTAAACGGTCTGGACACAGCACTGGGTTTGACAGTTTAAGAAGTGCGACAGTGTGAAACGGGCAGTTTTATTGACTTCACATCCACAAATAGAGAGAATGTGTTCATTCTCCCGCTCTGTGAAAATCGGTTCATGTGAAGCACCACTGTCTGGTTCCCACTGACAGGATCCAATTGGACTCTCAGAACTGTATCTGAAACTTGGGCTGGACCACATGCAGACTGCAGGGAAAATACTTTCCAGAAAGTTATTCTGTGGCTAAGGATCCTGGTCCAGTACAGCAGATAGCTGCTAACGAATGGTGGAATGGTGTCTAACGATAACAGACGTTGCTATTTCCAGCTGCCGGGATTACTGATCTCCACAACGGAGCGACGTGGACATTTGGATCTGCTGTCGTCAGTAGAACGGGTCTCTGCCGCGTCCACTTTTCAATGAGCTCAAATGAAATTTCTGGGGCCAGGAAACATCTCAGCACATGAGACCTTTGAATGGGTTTTTTTTTTTTTTTTGGAAATCGATTCGTTCCCCCTTTTCTCTGAGCATAAATGGATGATGTGGCTACAGGTATGAAAGTGGACAAAATGAAGAGTGGTTACAATCGCAGAATTGTTACGATAATCTCTGCTTTGTCCGAGGCTTTGGAGAGCACCTTTTTCACGCCATCGCATTCTCCACGGGAGTCAGTGGCCTCTTTGACTGTACAGGCATGGTCGCGCAAGCCCGCCCCACAAAATCCTGCCCGAAAAGGCACATGGACGTGGGCCACCCTCCCGGAGTAACTGGGTAACTGCTTTTCTCAAATGCCGTTGTGGAGAACTACGTTCTTCTCCTACAGTCGTCGAACTCGTGAAGCCGCTTCGGTGCGAAATGCTAAAAATAAATGTCAGCGCAGAGTCTAAGCGAAATGATTTGCGATGCGTAGCGGTGGGAAGGGCCCAGTGTGTTGCTGGTGTGTTAACGTGGTGCAGGAGGTGGATGTGTGCGGTGTTGCTCTCTTCTGCTGATGTCATTACGTCGATTCTCCCGCGCGTGAAGACGGTGCACACTGTAAAGCGGATCCACGTAGTTGCTTAACAGTAATAAATAAGATTAAGGCCGATCATTAGGCGCGCATGTCTAAACACACGCGGACGTTTTGGTGATCTCCGTAGCGCCTAACAGCTGGATGTCTGCTGGATCTATATTTATCGTTAGCTGTTAAGCTCTCCCTACGTGCCTTCACTTAGTGTGTTGCAAAGCGCCCGAGATTGTTTGTTCCTACTAATTAATGACTTTAGCATTAATTAAAAACCAAACAACACTCGATACAGCCTGCCTCCTTGAGAAAGATTACCAGTTCCACACTCTGGGCTCTCTAAGGCCCATAAATGTTCTTGAGCAGGGTGTGTGTGTGTGTGTGTGTGTGTGTGTGTGTGTGTGTGTGTGTGTGTGTGTGTGTGTGTGTGTGTGTGTGTGTGTGTGTGTGTGTGTGCGTGTGTGTGTGTGTGTGTGTGTGTGTGTGTGTGCTATGCTACAACAGTGACAAAGGAAGTGACAGAGAGAGAGAGATGAAGAAAGACCAGGGCCACATGCTGTGAGAGGTGTGTGGAGCGGGTTTTACCCCCGGGGCAATGCTATGGTTACAACGAGTTGAAAAATATTAATACAGCACTCAGTCTTTTCAGACAAAAGACACCACAACCTTTCATGACATATTAACATATGTTATATGTGTAAGCAACACTAAATATTCAGAGAGCCAGAGACATAGGGCTGAAAGCAGAGAGAGGGAGGGGAGAGAGAGAGAGAGAGAGAGAGAGAGAGAGAGAGAGAGAGAGAGCGAGAGAGAGATAGAGATGGGGAGAGAGATAGAGTGGGAGGAGAAGAGAGAGATTGATAGATGTCATAGCTAGGCGTACAGTGCTTCGTGCTGTGATACATGCAGAAGCTTCCTGCAGAGCTGAATGTCACATCCACGTAACCCAACCAGGAGGGAGAGTGAAGCTATAAGGAGCAGGAGCCATAATGTCTGCAGAGGGAGGGGAGGAGGAGGAGGACCTCACCTGCGTCTCTCCATCCACCTTCCTTCTCACAGCCACCCATGAGGTCTGCATGCCGTAGCCGTAGCAACTCACCCTGTATCATGATTGGCCAGTTGGTTGGTACCTCTCCGCCTTTAATGATGCTGTTTCAGTGCAAATCGTACTGCTATGGATGTGCTACCCTGGGCTCCAGTCTGCCTATTCACATATTATATATGTACACCTCATATTCTCTGTCTCTCATGTACACACACACACACACACACACACACACACACACACACACACACGAGGATGCTCTACCACGGCCACTTTATTAGGTTCTCCTGTCCAACTGCTCATTAATGCAAATGTTGACTCAGCCAATCACATGACAGCAACTCAATGCATTTAGACATGTAGACGTGGTCAAGATGATCTACTACAATTCAAACCGAGCATCAGAATGGGGAAGAAAGGTGATTTAAGTGACTTTGAATGTGACATGGTTGTTGGTGCCAGACGGGCTGGTCTGAGTATTTCAGAAACTGCTGATCTACTGGGATTTTCATGCACAACCATCTCTAGAGTTTACAGAGAATGGTCCGAAAAAGAGAAAATATCCAGTGAGCAGTAGTTTTGTGGACGCAAATACCTTGTTGATGCCAGAGGTCAGAGGAGAATGGCCAGACTGGTTTGAGCTGATAGAAAGACAACAGTAACTCAAATAACCAGTCGGCACAACCGAGGCATGCAGAAGAGCATCTCTGAACGCACAACACGTCGAACCTTGAGGCAGATGGGCTACAGCAGCAGAAGACCACACCGGGTGCCACTCCTGTCAGCTAAGAACAGGAAACTGAGGCTACAATTCACACAGGCTCACCAAAGTTGGACAATAGAAGATTGGAAAAAACATGTCTGCTGCAACATTCAGATGGTAGGGTCAGAATTTGGTGTCAACAACATGAAAACATGGATCCATCCTGCCTTGTATCAACAGTTCAGGCTAGAGGTGGTGGTGGTGGTGGTGGAATGGTATGGGAGATATTTTCCTGGCACACTTTGGGCCCATTAGTAACAATTGAGCATTGTGTCAATGCCACAGCCTACCTGAGTATTGTTGCTGACCATGTCCAGCCCTTTATGACCATAGTGTACCCATCTTCTTATGGCTACTTCCAGCAGGATAACACGCCATGTCATAATGCACGAATCATCTCAGACTGGTTTATTGAACATGGCACTTAGTTCACTGTACTCGAATGGTCTCCACAGTCACCAGATCTCAATCCAATAGAGCACCTTTGGGATGTGGTGGAACGGGAGATTCACATCATGAATGTGCAGCTGACAAATCTGCAGCAACTGTGTGATGCTATCATGTGAATATGGACTAGACTCTCTGTGGAATGTTTCCAGTACCTTTGTTGAATCTATGCTACAAAGGATTAAGGCAGTTCTGAAGGCAAAATGGGGTCCAACCCGGTAAAAATCTAACATGAAAAATCTAACATGTATGAATAAATAAATCAAAGTAAAAATGATTTTATCACTTTCTTCTGTGCTGGATTTTCTCTAGTAATTGCTTCAGCCTGCAGTAGTTTTGTCTCTGCAGGTTCTGTCTTCTCATGATGAGGAAATGGCTTTCTAAAAATTACTTTAAAAGTCACTCTGAAGTCATTTCTATTTCCCGTTAATCAATTTCCACTGTAATCTGCAAAAGGATGGAGTCACGTTAGAAACATCTCCGTACATTATGAGGTTAAACAGCAAAATGTCCAATATCCGCCAGACCCGAGACGTTCTGTCCTCATTAATAACGAACATGTCCGTAAAACCTGCAGAGACGGGGGACGAAGACAGGGGGATGGAGACAGGGGGACATCTGTGTGTGTGCACATGATCTAAATGTGTCTTGCGCTTCAGGTCTAATGTTGTTCACACAGACAGCTGTAATGAAACGGCGTGTGTTTAAAGATCGGGCGTTAGGAAGCGTTAATGTGTCGGTGAGCACGGGCCTTACGTCCAGTGTGTGTGGCAATGAGGAGTTGGTGTCTCCTTCTGCTGGACTCCTGTTTTCTGTCTCTTTAACCCAGCCTCAGACAGGAGGACTAATCCTGCTGTGGCTCACAGGAAGTGATGTGAGCAGGAGAGACTATGGGAGAAACCGTGAGCCTTAGAGACGTGTGTGTTCTACATCAGAGCAAAAATGTTTAATCCGAGGGTTTGGTTACGGCTGAGGAAGCCTCACTGTGTGGTCAGACTTACACTGTGAACATGGAATTATTCATTCATGCTCTCTGTCTGCTGCCGTGCCAGCATCTACACAATGTTGAGTGTGTGTGCGTGTGTGCGTGTGTGCGTGCGTGCGTGTGTGTGTGTGTGGGGATACATCTGACTCATGACTTAAGAGGAACACTCCCACCACGTCTGCATTACACGTGTTCCAAAAACAGAACCCTCCTGAACAGAACCCTCCTGAACATAACCCTCCTGAACAGAACCCTCCTGAACATAACCCTCCTAAACAGAACCCTCCTGAACACAACCCTCCTGAACAGAACCCTCCTGAACTTTAACCTCCTAAACAGAACCCTCCTGAACACAACCCTCCTGAACACAACCCTCCTGAACACAACCCTCCTGAACATAACACTCCTGAACAGAACCCTCCTAAACAGAACCCTCCTGAACACAACCCTCTTGAACATAACACTCCTGAACAGAACCCTCCTAAACATAACCCTCCTAAACAGAACCCTCCTGAACACAACCCTCCTGAACATAACCCTCCTGAACATAACCCTCCTGAACATAAACCTCCTAAACAGAACCCTCCTGAACAGAACCCTCCTGAACACAACCCAGTCATCTCTGAACTGCTTCATTCATTGGAGTCATGATCCAAATGCTGCTAAAACTGTCATGGTCATCAAACACATCACATCAGTAAATGCGGATCATTAGCTTTCACACTCCCAGGAAATGTACCTTGTTCTCTGGTTATTGACTACTGACTCTATATAGGTAGAGCATAGATCCTGTCTGTCTGTCTGTCTGTCTGTTTGCCCGTATATGATTCAGTTGCTTACAAAGCTCACATGTAGCACACGGACTCTAATGACTGGTTCTGTGTTATGGACTCTCTGATGATGGTTCTGGTTCTGTGTTTTCAGGTGTAAGGAAGGCTTTCAGGGTATTCGCTGTGACCAGTTCCTGCCCAAAACAGACTCCATTTTGTCTGATCCAAGTGAGTGTCACACACACGCGCACACACACACACACACACACACACACACACACACACACACACACACACACACATGCGCTCACACACAAACGCACATTTTAAACGGTTTTATTTGGTCTGACACTAAAGTAGACGAATACACAGCCACTCAAAGACATTAACTAGAATGCCCATTAAATGACTAGTTTTCATTAAACTGCAGTACACACACACACACACACACACACAGCTTTCATTAAACTGCAGTACACACTCACACACACACACACACACACACACACACACACACACACACACCCACAGCTTTCAGTCTGACAGCACCACTGACCACTAAAGCGTATTTTCCACACTAGCATCCGTAGCTGACGGCTGGATGTAAACTTGGATTTTATGTCAAAGTAGGAGCTTTAAGGTTTTAAATCTTGTCTGATATTCACTGAGAAAACACTTCATGTGCACCAGTGGTGCGTAGTCCACCATCTGATGCACATTTCATTTGTTTTAATAAAAGCGGTTCTAAGTTGTGGTGGTTTGACAGGGCACTTAGTGTCTGTAAACAACTCAGCTCATCTGCAAAATTGCCTCTGTGAGGTCTGAACAATTAACTGGCACCAGTGGGATAATTACATATTCATTGTTTTGCTCCTATTAAATTCATCAGAGACTCACATCTCATTGCTATATTTCTTCCTTCACCAAAAACATCTGAGATGCACTGTATCGTAATATTCTGAATCATCTGAGATGCACTGTATCATAATGTTTTGATTCATCAGTGATGTCATCGTTTTGAATTTCCAGTTAGATTACGACTTTTCATCATGGGAACATCATGTCTTACACAAAATGACATTTTCATTGCTCAGAGTTACTGATAAAGCTGTAAAACTCCAGCTGTTGGTTTCAAGCTATTGATACATAAAGTCTTTCCATCACACAGGGACAGGCAGTAGGGACAGGCAGTGGGGACAGGCAGTAGGGACAGGCAGTGGGGACAGGGGTGGGAAAGACAGGATGAGCCATACACTAGTGTGATCTAGCTGTAGCATTGCCTGTCCTAACAGAAACAATGAGCTGCAGTTTCTACTAACAAATTCAAATTCTGTAATGACCTATCAGTTGTGGTTTGGCCCTGGGCTGACCAATCACACTTCCTGAGTGGCCACACCCATTACAGACAATCCCTTGAATTCGCTGCTCAAGGTTAGGACTTCTACTGCACATGAAACTTATTTTCGCACAAAGTTTGGTTTGTTTTTGTTATGTTTCGATGAATAAAGTATTATAATATTATCATTAAAAGTTAGATAAATATTATAATCTTATCTGTGGCTAATGACTGCTGCAGACATAGCTTATCTTTCATGACACATTGCCAAAAACATAGAAAAATGAAATTAGGCACAAAAAATCATGCAGTGTTCAAGCCTTGAGGGTTTTCTACCAAAATACAAAGAGCTGACAGTGCCAAGGACCATGTAGTTGACCTCCAGTGACCCCGGAGCCCCCACAGTGAGGTGGACCTGTGCCACAGCACCAGTCATAGGGAGGAGCAGGACCCAGGAACCACATTCTCCACGCCAGCACAACGTGGCGGTTCTGCCCTTGTGGTATTTATAGGGTGGCTTTTTATGACTTGGAATAAACCCACTAAAACCTTATTTGATTTAAAGATAGCTTCTCCCACATTTATAAATATCTCCCACATTTTATTGACAGTTATATGTTTCCACTATTTATAGCTAATTTAACCACAAGACTTTAGATTGACATATTGAACATACATTACTATAGAAAATATATTAATTCATGTGAATTTAAAGTTCTGACTGGTTCTAGAGAGAGGTTAGAAAAGACCAATCATGACATCATACATCAACTGCATGACTCATGTCCAGGGAGGGCGTAGGTCTTCTGGTCTCTCTGGTTTATAATGAGTCAACCCAGCAGGTCTGTAAACATGACGAGCAAACTTAGTCCGCAGAATCAGTTCAACTGGGATGTCATCAAAGTGGACTTTTCTGGAGTATCACATTCTTCCCTCGGTAGTGGTCTGTATTGCTTGTGAGTTACTGTGGGTTTATTTAGCCATTTTATATTTAACATTAAAGGCATTCACCATATGGTACACTTGAGTTCAAAACTCGGTTCAGTCAAGACTTTTAAGTGTCTTCCTGTTTTATGTTCTGCATGTTATAAATAAAACAGACAGTGGGGAAAGGCCTGTGGAGTAGCCTTGGGCTAAGTAATGTCCACGCTAACATCTGCTGGAATCACGGAGTCCAAACATGTGCCGATTTCCTGCTCAGAATTGGAGATGAGAACAGCACAACTCCCTGTCCCTTTGTCCCTGTCCCTTTGTCCCTGTCCCTTTGTCTCATGTAGAACTGTGGAGCGTGGCAACAGAATTTGGTATGTAGCTTTGCCCTCATTTGGCTTTTTGGAGTTATACACCTGCATGGACGCCTACACCTGTGTCCACCGGTCCCGAGGTCACACGTCACGTTACCCAACACTCTTCTCTCTCCTTCTGAAGACGGGGAGCTGCTAAGACATACACCGACTTTAACATCAAAGTCTTAGCAGACACCCCCTGCACCATCTACTCCTGATAAAAGGCCCAGAAACACTGCCCAGTTATATTATCCACCTGAATTTAAATTGGAGTCCTCTTCCAATGAGGAAGAAAATTAGGGCAGGGACACGGTGTCTTTCAGCAGAATAGAGGAGAAATTCTTTGTGTAGGAAAAGAAGATGAAGCAATATTCCCCATCCGCCTTTCCTTTTATCTCTCCTCTTTTGTGTTTTATATCTCGACGCGGTGTGTGCACGTCAGGGTCACAGGACTGAAACACTGAAAGAAAAATGTACAAAATCAGCTTTCAAATCTCTTCAAGATGAAGTAGTGCAGGACAGCCACAGAGTTTTGGTGAAACATGTTACATAAGGGAGCCTGCAGTCTTAAGTTTAAATGGAAGGGTTGAATTTATTTATCAGTGCAATGCCAGCACCCCCATGCAGTGTGTGTGTGTGTGTGTGTGCACATGCCTCCATGTGTCTACAGCACCGAGCATGCTTCACGTCAGTAGGGTTGCTGATATCCGGCCCCGGAGAGGCAGAGCAAAACCCGGAGTGGCTTTTCCCACCACAGCCAGTTCCTTGATGATCAAAACATCAGCGAGCATTCTGGGTAGAAGCCGACCTCCGCCCAGCGCCGGGAGATCGGGACAAAGAGGTCGCACTGACACAACAACCGTCTGCCTTTGTGTCCCTGGCTCCTTCCTGCGGATTACTGCTTGGCTTCTCTACGAGCGCCCGGAGTCTCGTGGTGCCTTGTCACCACACATTAGCCGAGGCGGCTGAAAGTGGGCGACAAGCCTGTTAAGAGGGAGGATGCTGGTACTGAAGAGGCACCAGAGAGGAGGAGTGTGGGTGGTTCAGGCAACGTGGCGCTCGCACCGAGACACCTGCAGCCCCGTCCAGCCAAGACCGGCTTTGCTGACAGAATCGCTTTTTTAATAGATTCAGGTCTCACTGGTAATTTTGTGGTTTTAATGGTATCTATCTGTCTATCTATCTGTTTATTATAGAAACAGCCTACGTGTAATCTATATACCATTTAAACAGTAAAAAGAGGTTTTCTTAGTTTTATATTATTATTTTATTAGATCCTTAGGTCATATTTGGTTCTTGGTTTATGATAATTGTGAAAACATAATGAACGTATATGTCTTAAAGAATCTTTTGTCATAAGACATCTAGCTGTCTTTGTTCACACGTGCCCATGGTCCCTGACTGCTGTCGGCCCACACGTCTCCCTTTCTGGATTGATGGGTGTGTGGATCAACCTGCACAGATCTGTCTGTCTCACACGTGCTGCTGGCCACCTTCACCATGACTGAGCGTCCGGGTGAATATAGCGGGATGGCAGCTGTCGGTGTAACAGACCACGCTAGCTGGAGCCAATTTGCGTCGGGACAGCAGAGTGGGAGGGACGTGGGGGACGCGGGACACAGGACACCCACGGCGGTCGCTGTGACGCTGCGGCTAAGGCCACGTGTCTTTCTCCTCGTAAGCACGTGCGAGTATCGGCGAGCCTGTGGAAGAGATGGCAGACGGGTTACTTACGTGGATCTCATCAGGTTTCTCCCCAATGAGTGAAGCATGAATTGTGCGATTTAGGTCACCTTGCCGTCGAGCACTGAACACAGAGAATGCGCGTGCCTTTTGAAGAGTGTTCTCTTCTTCTGTGAAAATACACAGCAAGAGTGACAGATTAATGTGCCTTGTTCTGCGCTCGAGGTGTTTCAACCCCATGTCTGAGTGTTATGGGGGAAATGTGAAGGGCAGAAGTGCAAAAAATTTGTTTTCATGAAGTGTCATCATTTAGCTTCCGTCTGGTGGCAATTCACCCAAGTGTCCAAAAGGTTACAATCAAGTAAAACAAGCTGTTTGCACCTGTTTTGCAATCCTAATATATAATCCTAATATATAATCCTAATATATAATCCTATAATATAATCCTCATATATAACACACGTAATTGATTGGTGTCGCACCATTAGCACTTGTGCACATCTCCTCAGATTGTGTCCTTGTTGAGATTGTCTGGGTTGATCTGGCTAGAAGAGGCTGTCCCTGTTTTGGAAGCTGCAACTTCCTAGGCGATTCTTTCTCCTGCTCTCCTAGATCTGCACGCTGAGGTGAACCGGCGGTCCAGTATGGTCTGGTATGGTCTGGTATGGTCCGGTATGGTCCGGTATGGTCTGATATGGTCCAGTATGGTTTGGTATGGTCCGGTATGGTCTGATATTGTCTGATATGGTCTGGTATGGTCCGGTATGGTCTGATATGGTCCAGTATGGTCTGGTATGGTCCGGTATGGTCCGGTATGGTCCGGTATGGTCTTGTATGGTCCGGTATGGTCCGGTATGGTCCGGTATGGTCCGGTATGGTCTGATATTGTCTGATATGGTCTGCTTGTGAGGTGTTTTTGTTACATTTGGTTTCTTGTTCTGTCAGGGAGAGTAGAACGAGTTTCTAGTGGTTTCCCCAGCCGTTTGGCCTGTTTGGGCTGAAGCGTCCATGGTCGCTCTGATTATACTCAGTGTCCTCTAGGCCAGATGTGTGCAGCTGTTTGCTGGAATCTTCTCCTGCCCATATTTGGTCACAGTGCTTCTGCACCTACCTGCAGCGTTACGGTTCGCCCTCCAGAGTACATTTGCTCAGCTGCACCCAACGCTCTGTCTCTGTGTTTGGAGACGCTCCCTTAATAAATATCCCACAGCCCATGCTTTTCTGCACTGTCTTGCGACATGTCAATCATGCTGTCCATGCTGAGAGCGGCCACCTACTCTCCGCCTCCTCTGTGCCCCCACTGGTTCTGTCCCGGGGGCTTATTGGCGGTTCCGGAGCCGATCTGAGGAAAAGTGGCCGGTAAAAAAAATAACTGAAGTCCCACGATCCTTCCTGTGAGACGTGGAGATGCTGAGATGTACAGTCTGCTTGGCAGCTGGTGGACTTCCATCCGCCTGGTGTAACACGACTGCAGAATGAACAAACGGAGGAACAAACGGACAAACGAATGAACAAACAAACAAAAGAACAGACAAGCAAAGGAAAGAAAGAAAGAAAAAAGAAAGAATTTACATAGCTATAGCAACAATGATGAAGCATCAGCTGAGGCATCCAACCCTGCAGGAGATGAAGAGAAGGAGGAAAAAGAAGAGGAGAAGAAAGAGGAGAAGAAAGAGGAGAAGAAGAAGAACAATGCCCCATAAAAACTGGTGGACGGCAGACGTCTAGATGACAGGTGAAGCAGACGTAATGGTGTCTACATGGCATTCAGGGGTATGATATTCAGGGGTACAGTCTACAGACTACAGTCTCCTCTCAGACCCACACGTGCCGGTGAATGGTGGAGAGATGATTTACATATGGATTCAAGCCATGGGAAACTCCAGAGTGTGTGTGTGTGTGTGTGTGTGTGTGTGTGTGTGTGTAGTAAAGATTGCAGGGATGGATGCTGACTGACAGCACCCTTTGACACCCTTTGACACTCTGAGGTAGAGTCCACGTGTTTGGTGTCTGTCTCCTCTGTTCCAGAGAAGAGAACATGTATCTGCTCATTGCCTTCACTGAAGAGCTTCCAACCTCATAGCCAGATACGGCCGTTGGCTTTATGGATCACGACATTCTAGTTTCATTTTCTGCATTTTCTTTCTTTCTATCCTTTTAAAATAATTATTTTTCCTTAAATAATGAACGCAATGGATCCCAGTACACATGCAAGATTGGGCTCTTAAAGGTGAGGTGAATGTTTCCTGCAGGCATCTCAGTACAACTGTGC